>NC_069506.1:263461376-263731376 GCF_027579735.1 Bombina bombina | reverse complement strand
ATATAACTGTGTGTATATGTGTATATATATATGTGTGTGTGTGTATATATATATATATATATATATATATATATATATATATGTGTGTGTGTATATATATATATATATATATATATATATATGTGTGTGTATATATATATATATATGTCTGTCTGTTTCTAGATTTTAACCTTTTAACGCTGTTACAGCGTTGTATTCCGTCTGAAATTTTCTGGGCTTTAACGCTGATGGACGGAATACAACGTCCAAACGGGGTGGCTTTCCTGAAGCCACTGGCACTTCCCTGATGAGATTGCGGTCATTGAAATCTCGTGATCACTTGCACAATCGCAAGAAATTTAAATTCTTTACATCGGAACAGTTGTTCTGATGTAGACACTTTAACCCCAGCAGATAAGAGGTACACAAATACACTATTGTTATTGTATTTATTTTTCTTCAGTTGATAAAAAAAAAGAAAATAAACTTCTGTAGCAAAAGCCTTTTATTTCTCTTTCCTCCTCTAATAGCCAATCACCTGACTCCTATCGGACATGCTCAGCACTAAAAGCCACCAATAGACGTGATGTATTATTTTAATAAACAAAGCTGTAAGAAAAGTTCATGGGAACTAGCTAGTGCTCTCTTAGAAAATGGATTCAACTAAACTGTGTTAAAATGAATTCCCAGCAATGCCAAAGAATATAAACTCCTCAAATTCTAGATCACCAGCTGTGCTTATACCAAAAATAAACTCAGGTCAGACTATAGCAGCAGCATTTTACTAATCACCAGCTTAGTAACAAAAAAAGATGATAAAATAATTGCCTTCAGTGACGTCAATGTGAGCTAATGTGCACTATTTATCTAATTAATGTATGACATGGATCATGATTTAGAAGCTGTTCAGGAAATATCTTGTAACAGTAAACATTCAGCAGTCATATAAACTCACAAAAAAAGAAAATTACAATTCAAATGCAGCCATTTCATGATTCAGATAAAGCATGTCATTTAAAGGGACATAAAACAGGTTGAGATCTGTGCATATCCTAAAAGGACTAATTAATTTAAAATAGTTTGCATAAAAAAAAAAAAATGTTTAAAAATTGCTGGCAAGTATTTTAAAATCATTTTCAAAAATAATCAAAAAGAATTACATAGCTAAGCTGCCTGGAGAAGTCAACTCCACCCCCCTTATCAGTGTTTACACACAGGCATTGTATTTGAACTGAATTCACAGCTTCTAGGGATACTCAAGCAGATAATCCCTATTCACTTTTGCATTCTACCAAAACAACGATAGATATAGATACAGCCATAGAAGGAATTGTGTGGGGGGGAGTTAGAGCTTTACAATTCTTTCAGAAACTAAAAAAGTGAATAGGGATAAATTTATTTATTTTACGATATTATGAGTCCACGGATTTCATCCTTACTTATGGGATTACGCCTCCTGGTCAGCAGGAGGAGGCAAAGAGCTCCACAGCAGAGCTGTATATATAGCTACTCCCTTCCCTCCCACTCCAATCATTCGACCGAAGTTAGGAAGAGAAAGGAAAAGCCAAGGAGCAGGGGTGACAGAAGTTTAACAAAAATAAAGACCTGTCTTAGAAAATGACAGGGTGGGCCGTGGACTCGTCATATCGTAAAAGAAATACATTTATCAGGTAAGCATAAATGTCCTTTTCTTTTACAAGATATGACGAGTCCACGGATTTCATCCTTACTTATAGGATACAATACCAAAGCTACAAGACACGGATGAAAGGGAGGGACAAGACAGGAACCTAAACGGAAGGCACCATTGCTTGAAGAACCTTTCTCCCAAAAACAGCCTCGGACGAGGCAAAAGTATCAAATTTGTAAAATTTTGAAAAAGTGTGAAGAGACGACCAAGTTGCAGCCTTGCAAATCTGTTCAACAGAAGCATCATTTTTAAATGCCCATGAGGAAGCCACAGCCCTAGTAGAATGAGCCGTAATTCTTTCAGGAGGCTGCTGTCCAGCAGTCTCATATGCAAAACGAATGATACTCTTCAGCTAAAAAGAAAGAGAGGTAGCCGTAGCTTTCTGGCCCCTACGTTTTCCAGAAAAAACAACAAATAATGAAGATGATTGACGAAAATCCTTAGTCGCCTGCAAGTAAAACTTCAGGGCACGGACTACGTTCAAGTTATGTAACAGACACTCCTTCTTAATTTCCTGATTAATATTCTTATTAGAAACAACCTTAGGAAGGAAACCAGGTTTGGTATGTAACACCACCTTATGAGAATGGAAAATAAGATAAGGAGAATCACATTGTAAAGCTGAAAGCTCAGAAACTCTGCGAGCAGAAGAAATAGCAACCAAAAATAAAACTTCCCAAGATAGCAACTTAATATCTATGGAATGCATAGGTTCAAACGGAACCCCTTGAAGAACATTAAGAACTAAATTCAAGCTCCAAGGAGGAGCAATTGGTCTAAACACAGGCCTGATTCTAGTCAGAGCCTGACAAAAAGATTGAACATCTGGAACATCTGCCAGACATTTGTGAAGCAAAATAGACAAAGCAGAAATCTGTCCCTTTAAAGAACTTGCTGACAACACTTTCTCAAATCCTTCTTGGAGAAAAGATAAAATCCTGGGAATCCTAACCCTACTCCATGAGTAGCTCTTGGATTTGCACCAATAAAGATATTTACGCCATATCTTATGGTAAATCGTTCTTGTAACAGGCTTACGTGCCTGAATCAAGGTATCAATGACTGAATCAGAGAACCCTCGCTTAGATAAAAACAAGCGTTCAATCTCCAAGCAGTCAGCTGCAGAGAAACTAGATTCGGATGATGGAAGGGTCCCTGAATGAGAAGGTCCTGCCTCAATGGAAGCTTCCACGGCGGCAGAGAGGACATGTCCACCAGATCGGCATACCAAGACCTGCGAGGCCACGCAGGAGCGATGAGAATCACTGAAGCCCTCTACTGTTTGATCCGAGCAATTACCCGGGGAAGGAGAGAAATGGAGGAAACACATAAGCTAGGTTGACCTCGCATTCTATTGGCTGATTACATCAGCCAATCAGATTTTTCCTACCTTAATTCCGATTGGCTGATAGAATCCTATCAGCCAATCGGAATTTCGAGGGACGCCATCTTGGATGATGTCATTTAAAGGAATATTCATTCGTTCTTAGTCATCGGCCTAGAAGGATGTTCCGCGCCGGAGGTCTTCAAGATAGAGCCGTTCCTCGTCGGATGGATGAAGATAGAAGATGTCGCTTGGATGAAGCCTTCTCCCGGTCCGGATGTCCTCTTCTGCCTGGATAGGATGAAGACTTCTGCCGGTCTGGATCTCCTCTTCTGGCCCATCGGATGAAGACTACTGGACGGATCCGATGACCACTGGTGCCCGGTGGTTTAGGGGTTAAACAATTAATTTATTTGTGGCGGGGTCCGGGATCGGCAGGGTAGGGGTTAATAACTTTATGTAGGTGGCGGTGGTATAGGTAGGGGGCGGCAGATTAGGGGTTAATAGGTATAATGTAGGTGGCGGTGGGGTCTGGGAGCGGCGGTTTAGGGGTTCATATATTTATTATAGTGGTGGCGGGGTCCGGGAGCGGCAGTTAAGGGGTTAATAAGTTTATTTAGTTGCGGGGGGCTCCGGGAGCGGCGGTATAGGGGGTGTGGGTGCTTAGTGACAGGCTAGCAAGAAAGCTGTAAATAAGCCGATGAGCAGCGAGATGGATGACTGTCAGTTAACAACAGTCCAGTCCGCTGCTCATCGCACCGTACTTGATGCGCGGCTTTTTGACAGCTTTCTTGATAACTTTGGCGAACGTATTCAGGTCCGTGGCGGCAATGTTAGGCGAGCTTAGGCGAGCGTATTGGGGCGGGCGAATGCAGGTAAGTAGACACGTTGATAACTAGAGGCCCGTGTCTGTTCTAGAGTGTCTGTAAAAAGCGCGGACTCTAAGCCAGATCCGGTCTGTCCTGGCAATATAACATGAGACCTGCAATGTACACCTACCCCAGTGCTCTTAGGATATGCAGGATTGCCCTAATGTCTGGGGGAAAGTATAAAGGGAACCTTCCCAATATATATCTGTGCAGTATAGTGAGTCTGAAGTACCCAAAATAAAAACTGCACTTACCTCTATGCTGAAGGTACAGCATGATTACTTCACAGTATCAAGAGGTCCAATCTTCCTCCTGAGGCCCTGTGAAAAGCGGCATCGGTAATAAAAGAATTAGCTAGCTTGAGAGCCTTAATTCTATCCAAAATATCATCTAACGGGGTCTCAACCTTAAAGGGACATTATACACTCATTTTTTCTTTGCATAAATGTTTTGTAGATAATCTATTTATATAGCCCATAAAGTTTTTTTTTTAAATTAATGTATAGTTTTGCTTATTTTTAAATAACATTGCTCTGATCTTCAGACTCCTAACCAAGCCCCAAAGTTTTATGTGAATACGCTCGACTACCTACTCCAGCTTGCTCCTGTTTGTGTAAAGGGTCTTTTCATATGCAAAAGAAGGGGGAGGGGGGGGGGAGTGTCTTATTTGTCACTTGCAGTGGGCTTTCCAGCTACCTTTTCAACAGAGCCAAACTGACAGCTTCTAAGTAAGTTTTTAAACAGTTTTATACTGGATTTTTATATCAGTATCTGTGCATCTTATTCTTTATAGTAGTGTCTATTACATGCAGTTATATGAAAATGAGTGTATACTGTCCCTTTAAGAGACTCCTCTAGAGCCTCAAACCAAAAATCTGCTGCAGTAGTAACTGGCACAATGCATGCTATAGGTTGTAGAAGAAAACCCTGATGAATAAACAATTTCTTTAAAAGACCCTCTAATTTTTTATCCATAGGATCTTTGAAAGCACAACTGTCCTCAATAGGTATAGTTGTACGCTTAGCCAGGGTAGAAATAGCTCCCTCCACCTTAGGGACCGTCTGCCAGGAATCCCGAATGGTGTCAGATATGAGAAACATTTTCTTAAAAGTAGGAGGGGGAGAGAACAGAATGCCTGGTCTGTCCCATTCCTTAGTAACAATGTCCGAAATACTTTTACGGACTGGAAAAACATTAGTGTAAGTAGGAACCTCTAGATATTTATACATTTTACACAATTTCTCTGGTGGTATTACAATAGTGTCACAATCATCCAGAGTTGCTAAAACCTCCCGGAGTAACAGGCGGAGGTGTTCAAGCTTAAATTTAAAGGCCGTCACGTCCGAGTCTGTTTGAGGGAACACATTTCCTGAGTCTGAAAGCTCTCCCTCAGACAGCAATTCCCCTACCCCCAACTCAGAACACTGTGAGGGTACATCGGAGATGGCCAATAACGCATCAGAGGGCTCAGCATTTACTCTAATACCGGACCTACTGCGCTTACCCTGTAAACCTGGCAGTTTAGATAATACCTCTGTAAGGGTAGTAGACATAACTGCAGCCATATCTTGCAGGGTAAAAGAATTAGACGCACTAGAAGTACTTGGCGTCGCTTGAGTGGGCGTTAAAGGTTGTGACACTTGGGGAGAATTGGATAGCATAACCTGATTCTCTTCAGACTGAGAATCATCCTTAGACATACTTTTATCACCTAAAATATGTTCTTTGCAATGTAAGGCCCTTTCAGTACATGAGGGACACAATTTAAGTGGGGGTTCCACAATGGCTTCTAAACACATAGAGCATTGACTTTCCTCAATGTCAGACATGTTGAACAGGCTAGTAATAACCACAAAAAGTCTTGAAAACACTTTATTTAATGAAAAAAACAACAATCTGAAAAACGGTACTGCGCCTTTAAGAGTAAAAAAGCGTACAATTTTTCCAAAACTGCTTTAAAATGTTATAACTCTCACAATTTTAGCATATATGTGTCTTATCTTGCAACCTAAGATTGCACCACAAGTAAGGGACAATTAACCCTCTATGAGAAAAAAACGTTACCCAAAAACGTTATGAAAAATAAAATAGCAACCCCCTGCACCTTGCCACAGCTCTGCTGTGGCGCATACCTGCCCTCAGGGGTCTGAGAAATCACACTATCACTTTGTTAGGCTATATCTTCAGCTTAGGCCCACCAGAGCTGGAGCTTGCTGCCTTCATATGAAATTCAACTGTGCATCTGAGGCGCGAAATTAGGCCCCGCCCATCCTATACAATGTCTCTCTGCCTTGTAAAAAACGATGTAAAGCGGTATAGGAACTAGCCATGTCGGTTTTTCCCAATATAATACTATAAGCCATGTAAAACCCACCAGTGCCATCAAACATAAAAACGTTTGCTCATAAAAACGTTATGTTGCCCCTAAACAGAAAACCGTTTTCTCATCAAAACATTATGTTACCAGTGTCAACCAATTTTCAGCCCATAATATACAGGTCCCAGTAATACCCCTTCATTACATATAGGATTACTGCTTACCCCTTCCCTCATGGGAACTATGTCAGCCAGTTCTGAAATACCACAGTCTCTCCAGAAAAAAATGACTGAACATACCTCAATGCTTGTAGCATGAAAAACATTCACCACACTGAAGCTTCTCAAGTACTCCTCAGCCATTCTGTGGGAACTTCTCTGGATCTTAGTGACAACTGCTAAGATCATCAGCCTCCAGGCAGAAATCTTCATCCATCTGCTACCTGAGGAAAAATAGCACTCACCGGTACCATTTAAAATAAAAAAAGTCTTGCATGAAGAAATAAAAACTATAATTTTAACACCTCTTTCACTTTACCTCTTCCTATTACTAGTATAGGCAAAGATAATGACTGGGGGTGGAGAGTAGGGAGGAGCTATATATACAGCTCTGCTGTGGTGCTCTTTGCCACTTCCTGTTAGCAGGAGGATACTATCCCACAAGTAAGGATGAATCTGTGGACTCGTTGTATCTAGTAGAAGAAACAGAACACATCGGTACCGTTTGAAAATTAAAAAACCCTTGATTGAAGAATCTAAACTAACACCTTACTTTACCTCTTCCTATCACTAGCACAGGAAAAGAGAATGACTGGAGTGGGAGGGAAGGGAGGAGCTATATATACAGCTCTGTTGTGGAGCTCTTTGCCTCCTCCTGCTGACCAGGAGGCGTAATCCCATAAGTAAGGATGAAATCCGTGGACTCGTCATATCTTGTAAAAGAAAGAAAGGGTTAATGGCAAGGCACTGCAGTATAAATTTGCAGGTAAAGTAATTATAGTACATATTATTATATTTTGTCTCTATCCCAACTTGTTTTATGTCCCTTTAAAGGGACATTAAACCCCAACATTTTATTTTATGATTCACATAGAGAATACAATTTTAAACAACTTTCCAATTTAATTTACATATGTAATTTGCTTCATTCTCTTGAAATTTTTTGTTGAAAAAAGCAGCAAAGCACTTTTAGGAGCTACTTAAAGGGACATGAAACCTACATTTTTTCTTTCATGATTTTGAAAGAGCATGCAATTTTAAACAACTTTCTAATTTACTTCTATTATCGAATTTGCTTCATTCTCTTGATATTCTTTGCTGAAAAGCTTATCTAGATAGGCTTAGTAGCTGCTGATTGGTGGCTGAACATAGATACCTTGTGTGATTGACTCACCCATGTGTATTGCTATTTCTTCAACAAAGGATATCTAAAGAATAAATCAAATAAGACAACAGAAGTAAATTGTATGGTTTAAAATTGCATTCCCAATCGGAACCATGAAAGAAAAATGTTGGGTTTAATGTCCCTTTAACACATTGGGTGAGCCAATAACATGAGACCTACATGTGCAGCCACCAATCAGCAGCTCCTGGACCTATCTAGGTATCCTTTTCTACAAGGGATACCAAGACAACTAAACAAATTAGATAATAGAAGTAAACTGGAAAGTTATTAAAAATCACATGCTCTTTCTAAATCCTGAAAGGAAAAAAAGAAAGAGTTTCGTGCCCCTTTAACACAACTTTGCAATATACTTCCATTATCAAAATGTGCACATTATTTTTATATGCACACTTTCTGAGGCTTCAGCTCCTACTGAGCATGTGTAAAAGTGCACAGTATATGCATATATACATTTTGTGATTGGCTGATGGATGTCACATGATAGAAGGGGAGGGCAATTGGATTAACTTTGAAATATGCCAGAACATATTCTACAGATCATTTCAAATTCAAAGTAACAAGTGCTGTTGCATTGTATTTTTAGTGTGTGTTTGTCAATTATACAATGCTACAGTATTTAGTAGCCCCACCCCCTACTTCTGTTTAAATAACAGAATTTATGTTTACCTGATAAATTACTTTCTCCAACGGTGTGTCCGGTCCACGGCGTCATCCTTACTTGTGGGATATTCTCTTCCCCAACAGGAAATGGCAAAGAGCCCAGCAAAGCTGGTCACATGATCCCTCCTAGGCTCCGCCTACCCCAGTCATTCGACCGACGTTAAGGAGGAATATTTGCATAGGAGAAACCATATGTTACCGTGGTGACTGTAGTTAAAGAAAATAAATTATCAGACCTGATTAAAAAAACCAGGGCGGGCCGTGGACCGGACACACCGTTGGAGAAAGTAATTTATCAGGTAAACATAAATTCTGTTTTCTCCAACATAGGTGTGTCCGGTCCACGGCGTCATCCTTACTTGTGGGAACCAATACCAAAGCTTTAGGACACGGATGAAGGGAGGGAGCAAATCAGGTCACCTAAATGGAAGGCACCACGGCTTGCAAAACCTTTCTCCCAAAAATAGCCTCAGAAGAAGCAAAAGTATCAAATTTGTAAAATTTAGAAAAAGTGTGCAGTGAAGACCAAGTCGCTGCCTTACATATCTGATCAACAGAAGCCTCGTTCTTGAAGGCCCATGTGGAAGCCACAGCCCTAGTGGAGTGAGCTGTGATTCTTTCAGGAGGCTGCCGTCCGGCAGTCTCATAAGCCAATCGGATAATGCTTTTAATCCAGAAGGAGAGAGAGGTAGAAGTTGCTTTTTTGACCTCTCCGTTTACCAGAATAAACAACAAACAAAGACGAAGTTTGTCTGAAATCCTTAGTAGCTGCTAAGTAAAATTTGAAAGCACGAACTACATCCAAGTTGTGCAACAAACGTTCCTTCTTTGAAACTGGATTAGGACACAAAGAAGGCACAACTATCTCCTGGTTAATGTTTTTGTTAGAAACAACTTTTGGAAGAAAACCAGGTTTAGTACGCAAAACCACCTTATCTGCATGGAACACCAGATAAGGAGAAGAACACTGCGGAGCAGATAATTCTGAAACTCTTCTAGCAGAAGAAATTGCAACCAAAAACAAAACTTTCCAAGATAATAACTTAATATCAACGGAATGTAAGGGTTCAAACGGAACCCCCTGAAGAACTGAAAGAACTAGGTTGAGACTCCAAGGAGGAGTCAAAATTTTGTAAACAGGCTTGATTCTAACCAGAGCCTGAACAAAGGCTAGAACATCTGGCACAGCTGCCAGCTTTTTGTGAAGTAACACAGACAAGGCAGAAATCTGTCCCATCAAGGAACTTGCAGATAATCCTTTTTCCAATCCTTCTCGAAGGAAGGATAGACTCTTAGGAATCTTAACCTTGTCCCAAGGGAATCCTGCAGATTCACACCAACAGATATACCAAATTATGTGGTAATTTTTCTGGTTACAGGCTTTCAGGCCTGAACAAGAGTATTAATAACAGAATCTGAGAACCCTCGCTTTGATAAGATCAAGCGTTCAATCTCCAAGCAGTCAGCTGGAGTGGGTCGAACGGACCTAGAACAAGAAGGTCTCGTCTCAAAGGTAGCTTCCATGGTGGAGCCGATGACATATTCACCAGATCTGCATACCAAGTCCTGCGTGGCCACGCAGGAGCTATCAAAATCACCGACGCCCTCTCCTGATTGATCCTGGCTACCAGCCTGGGGATGAGAGGAAACGGCGGGAACACATAAGCTAGTTTGAAGGTCCAAGGTGCTACTAGTGCATCCACTAGAGCCGCCTTGGGATCCCTGGATCTGTACCCGTAGTAAGGAACTCTGAAGTTCTGACGAGAGGCCATCAGATCCATGTCTGGAATGCCCCACGATTGAGTGACTTGGGCAAAGATTTCCGGATGGAGTTCCCACTCCCCCGGATGCAATGTCTGACGACTCAGAAAATCCGCTTCCCAATTTTCCACTCCTGGGATGTGGATAGCAGACAGGTGGCAGGAGTGAGACTCCGCCCATAGAATGATTTTGGTCACTTCTTCCATCGCTAGGGAACTCCTTGTTCCCCCCTGATGGTTGATGTATGAACTTGGCCCTCGCTAGCTGAGGCCAAGCTTTGAGAGCATTGAATATCGCTCTCAGTTCCAGAATATTTATCGGTAGAAGAGATTCTACCCGAGACCAAAGACCCTGAGCTTTCAGGGATCCCCAGACCGCGCCCCAGCCCATCAGACTGGCGTCGGTCGTGACAATGACCCACTCTGGTCTGCGGAAGGTCATCCCTTGAGACAGGTTGTCCAGGGACAGCCACCAACGGAATGAGTCTCTGGTCCTCTGATTTACTTGTATCTTCGGAGACAAGTCTGAATAGTCCCCATTCCACTGACTGAGCATGAACAGTTGTAATGGTCTTAGATGAATGCGCACAAAAGGAACTATGTCCATTGCCGCTACCATCAAACCTATCACTTCCATGCACTACGCTATGGAAGGAAGAGGAACGGAATGAAGTATCCGACAAGAGTCTAGAAGTTTTGTTTTTCTGGCTTCTGTCAGAAAAATCCTCATTTCTAAGGAGTCTATTATAGTTCCCAAGAAGGGAACCCTCGTTGACGGAGATAGAGAACTCTTTTCCACGTTCACTTTCCATCCGTGAGATCTGAGAAAGGCCAGGACAATGTCCGTGTGAGCCTTTACTTGAGGAAGGGACGACGCTCGAATCAGAATGTCGTCCAAGTAAGGTACTACAGCAATGCCCCTTGGTCTTAGCACCGCCAGAAGGGACCCTAGTACCTATGAGAAAATCCTAGGAGCAGTGGCTAATCCGAAAGAAAACGCCACGAACTGGAAATGCTTGTCCAGGAATGCAAACCTTAGGAACCGATGATGTTCCTTGTGGATAGGAATATGTAGATACGCATCCTTGAAATCCACCTTGGTCATGAATTGACCTTCCTGGATGGAAGGAAGAAGTGTTCGAATGGTTTCCATCTTGAACGATGGAACCTTGAGAAACTTGTTCAAGATCTTGAGATCGAAGATTGGTCTGAACGTTCCCTCTTTTTTGGGAACTATGAACAGATTGGAGTAGAACCCCATCCCTTGTTCTCCTAATGGAACAGGATGAATCACTCCCATTTTTAGCAGGTCTTCTACCCAATGTAAGAATGCCTGTCTTCTTATGTGGTCTGAAGACAACTGAGACCTGTGGAACCTCCCCCTTGGAGGAAGCCCCTTGAACTCCAGAGAATAACCTTGGGAGACTATTTCTAGCGCCCAAGGATCCAGAACATCTCTTGCCCAAGCCTGAGCGAAGAGAGAGAGTCTGCCCCCCACCAGATCCGGTCCCGGATCGGGGGCCCGCATTTCATGCTGTCTTGGTAGCAGTGGCAGGTTTCCTGGCCTGCTTTCCTTTGTTCCAGCCTTGCATAGGTCTCCAGGCTGGATTGGTTTGAGAAGTATTACCTTCCTGCTTAGAGGACGTAGCCCTTGGGGCTGATCCGTTTCTGCGAAAGGGACGAAACTTAGGTTTATTTTTGGTCTTGAAAAGACCTATCCTGAGGAAGGGCGTGGCCCTTGCCCCCAGTGATATCAGAGATAATCTCTTTCAAGTCAGGGCCAAAGAGTGTTTTCCCCTTGAAAGGAATGTCAAGCAATTTGTTCTTGGAAGACGCATCCACTGCCCAAGATTTTAACCAAAGCGCTCTGCGCCACAATAGCAAACCCAGAATTTTTTCGCCGCTAACCTAGCCAATTGCAAGGTGGCGTCTAGGGTGAAAGAATTAGCCAATTTAAGAGCACGAATTCTGTCCATAATCTCCTCATAAGAAGAAGAATTACTAATAATCGCCTTTCCTAGCTCATCAAACTAGAAACACGCGGCTGCAGTGACAGGGACAATGCATGCAATTGGTTGTAGAAGGGAACCTTGCTGAACAAACATCTTTTTTAGCAGACCTTCTAATTTTTTATCCATAGGATCTTGGAAAGCACAACTATCTTCTATGGGTATAGTGGCGCGCTTGTGTAGAGTAGAAACCGCCCCCTCGACCTTGGGGACTGTCTGCCATCAGTCCTTTCTGGGGTCGACTATAGGAAAACAATTTTTTTAAATATGGGGGGAGGTACTAAAGGTATACCGGGCCTGTCCCATTCTTTACTAACAATGTACGCCACCCGCTTGGATATAGGAAAAGCTTCGGGGGGCCCCGGGGCCTCTAAGAACTTTTCCATTTTACATAGTGGTTCTGGAATGACCAGATAATCACAATCATCCAAATTGGATAACACCTCCTTAAGCAGAGCGCGGAGATGTTCCAACTTAAATTTAAAAGTAATCACATCAGGTTCAGCTTGTTGAGAAATGTTTCCTGAATCTGAAATTTCTCCCTCAGACAAAACCTCCCTGGCCCCCTCAGACTGGTGTAGGGGCCCTTCAGAAACCATATCATCAGCGTTCTCATGCTCTACAGAATTTTCTAAAACAGAGCAGTCGCGCTTTCGCTGATAAGTGGGCATATTGGCTAAAATGTTTTTGATAGAATTATCCATTACAGCCGTTAAATGTTGCATAGTAAGGAGTATTGGCGCACTAGATGTACTAGGGGCCTCCTGTATGGGCAAGACTGGTGTAGATGAAGGAGGGGATGATGCAGTACCATGCTTACTCCCCTCACTTGAGGAATCATCTTGGGCATCATTTTTACTAAATTTTTTTATGACATAAAATACATATAGTTAAATGAGAAGGAACCTTGGTTTCCCCACAGTCAGAACACAATCTATCTGGTAGTTCAGACATGTTAAACAGGCATAAACTTGATAACAAAGCACAAAAAACGTTTTAAAATAAAACCGTTACTGTCCCTTTAAATTTTAAACTAAACACACTTTATTACTGCAATTGCGAAAAAGTATGAAGGAATTGTTCAAAATTCACCAAAATTTCACCACAGTGTCTTAAAGCCTTAAAAGTATTGCACACCAAATTTGGAAGCTTTAACCCTTAAAATAACGGAACCGGAGCCGTTTTTATATTTAACCCCTTTACAGTCCCTGGAATCTGCTTTGTTGAGACCCAACCAAGCCCAAAGGGGAATACGATACCAAATGATGCCTTCAGAAAGACTTTTCTATGTATCAGAGCTCCACACACATGCAGCTGCATGCCATGCTGTCCTCAAAAAACAGAATTTATGTTTACCTGATAAATTTCTTTCTCCAACGGTGTGTCCGGTCCACGGCGTCATCCTTACTTGTGGGATATTCTCTTCCCCAACAGGAAATGGCAAAGAGCCCAGCAAAGCTGGTCACATGATCCCTCCTAGGCTCCGCCTACCCCAGTCATTCGACCGACGTTAAGGAGGAATATTTGCATAGGAGAAACCATATGGAACCGTGGTGACTGTAGTTAAAGAAAATAAAATATCAGACCTGATTAAAAAAAAAACCAGGGCGGGCCGTGGACCGGACACACCGTTGGAGAAAGAAATTTATCAGGTAAACATAAATTCTGTTTTCTCCAACATAGGTGTGTCCGGTCCACGGCGTCATCCTTACTTGTGGGAACCAATACCAAAGCTTTAGGACACGGATGAAGGGAGGGAGCAAATCAGGTCACCTAAATGGAAGGCACCACGGCTTGCAAAACCTTTCTCCCAAAAATAGCCTCAGAAGAAGCAAAAGTTAAACACTAAAAAACTCTAAGCCATCTCCGTGGAGATGTTGCCTGTACAACGGCAAAGAGAATGACTGGGGTAGGCGGAGCCTAGGAGGGATCATGTGACCAGCTTTGCTGGGCTCTTTGCCATTTCCTGTTGGGGAAGAGAATATCCCACAAGTAAGGATGACGCCGTGGACCGGACACACCTATGTTGGAGAAACAAGTGCGCCATACCGGCGCGAAAATGAGGCTCTGACTATGATTAGGGAAAGCCCCTAAAGAATAAGGTGTCTAAAACAGTGCCTGCCGATATAATCATATCAAAATACCCAGAATAAATGATTCCTCAAGGCTAAATATGTGTTAATAATGAATCGATTTAGCCCAGAAAAAGTCTACAGTCTTAATAAGCCCTTGTGAAGCCCTTATTTACTATCTTAATAAACATGGCTTACCGGATCCCATAGGGAAAATGACAGCTTCCAGCATTACATCGTCTTGTTAGAATGTGTCATACCTCAAGCAGTAAGAGACTGCACACTGTTCCCCCAACTGAAGTTAATTGCATCTCAACAGTCCTGTGTGGAACAGCCATGGATTTTAGTTACGGTGCTAAAATCATTTTCCTCATATAAACAGAAATCTTCATCTCTTTTCTGTTTCTGAGTAAATAGTACATACCAGCACTATTTTAAAATAACAAACTCTTGATTGAATAATAAAAACTACAGTTAAACACTAAAAAACTCTAAGCCATCTCCGTGGAGATGTTGCCTGTACAACGGCAAAGAGAATGACTGGGGTAGGCGGAGCCTAGGAGGGATCATGTGACCAGCTTTGCTGGGCTCTTTGCCATTTCCTGTTGGGGAAGAGAATATCCCACAAGTAAGGATGACGCCGTGGACCGGACACACCTATGTTGGAGAAATTATGCTTAGCCCATACTCCTTAGAGATGCCAAAAAGCAAAATGTATAACTTACAAATGCTGCAAATCAAATCAATTCTTTAGGCTATTTGCAGGATTTTGAAAACTTAGGTTACAGATTTTGCTTTCTTGCGCTTCTAGAGAGTATGGAACAAAGCACAGTCCTTGCAAAATTCAAGACGTGTTCAACGTTCCTTTAATTGCTGATACATACTTTGCATAAACAGAAATTACTTACAGTATATATCTCTTTAAAGGGACACTCAAGTCAAAATAAACTTTCATGATTCAGATAGAGCATGCAATTTTAAGCAACTTTCTAATTTACTCCTATTATCAATTTTTCTTTGTTCTCTTGCTATCTTTATTTAAAAAGCAGGAATGTGATGCATAGGAGCCGACCCATTCTTGGTTGAGGACCTGGGTTATGCTTGCTTATTGGTGGGTAAATGTAAACCTCCAATAAGCAAGCGCTATCCATGGTGCTGAACCTAAAATGGGCTTGCTGCTAAGATTTACATTCCTGCTTTTAAAATAAAGATAGCAAGAGAATGAAGAAAAATTAATAATAGGAGTAAATAAGTTAGTTGCTTAAAATGTCATGCTCTATCTGAATCATGAAAGAAAAAATTTGGGTTCAGTGTCCCTTTAAGGACAACTGTGTCCTATTTACTGGTGGAGAGGGACTTGCCTCTGCACGTATCACAAGACAATAATGGTTTATTATGGACAGAATATAAAACAAAATAAAAAATCAAATATATTTTTTCATCTTTTAAAAGAAACAAAGAAAAACACTGACTGCAATTTCCCTTTAATCCTAGTACAGAATCCAAGATCAAGGCCGGATTGGCTTACCCAGACACTAGGAGATATCCTGGTGGGCCACAGTAACTAGGACTGACCAGCAACAATTTAAAGGGGTGGTGCTGCTAGTGAGGTGATGCTGCTCGTCACTTCTTTTCCTTTGAGCTTTACATATTGAGGTCACAAAGTATTTCCTTGTAATTTTTATTTCCTAGATTATGTACCACTTTAGTAGCCCTCCTTTGAATGGTTTCTAGTTTAAATTCACGCTGTTTTCAGTGTCTTCTCCAGATCACACTATGGATAATAATTTTTACACTGTGTCATGGATGAAATTGGGTTGTAAGGTGCCTATAAAATAACCATCTGTCATTTTGTTTATTACAAACATATAATTTATTTATTTTTTAAATATATTATATATATATATATATATATAGTATTTTGCACTTGTTATATATGCAATTCTACTGCATTGAGTGGTACTTTAAATGGGCACAAAAGCCTAAATTAAAATGTCATGGTTCAAACAGAGCATGTAATTTAAAAAAGCTTTCTTCTATAATTACATTTACTTTACTCACTGTATCCTTTGCTGAAAAATATACCTAGGTAGTCTCGGGAGCAGCAATGTACTACTAAGAGCTAGATGCTGATTGGTGGCTGCACATAAACGCCTCCTGTCTTCTCACCCTATGTATTCAACTGGCTTCCAGTAGTGCCGTGCTGCTATGTTCTTTTACCCCTCTATTCTATGCAAGGAATAGCACCCTAACAATCGAATGAAAATCCATTAAAATTCGGTAATCGAATGTTATTTCCGGTTTTCGAATGTTACTTTCGTTATAATTAGATGGAATCTCCACATTCGAATGTAGCAGTCACACTCTTCACTGCCTGTGTATTTGGTTTGTTTTTTGTGTTATAAAATGCAACAGCTAATCTATATTTATTTAAAACAACAATTATTACCTTTCTGGTTACAATATTGTACTTACATCCCCTCTCCAAGCTATCCCATTGTACAGATGAAAATATACAAATATTCCAAAAGCCAAACCTTTTCCAGTCCCAATCAGCTTGGATAAAGGCTTTTGTACCTGTATAACTGAGTTATCATTTAATCCATCTTGGCACCACAGATCGATGCAATGCCCTGGTCTCTGGGTTATAACAGATGCCATCCTAATGCAAACACTTCAGCTTACAATGGCCATGTTCCACGTCCTGACACTCAGACCATAACAAACAGTCCTGCCATTTACATAGCTGGAAATCTATACAAAAAGAGAGACTTACAAGGAAACCATTCTCTTCTTTTCTCAGAGTTCTCTGTGTGTGTCTGCTTGTCCCATGTCTTCTCCATTTAACCAATAGTGTTTTACTCTCTCTTTTTTTCTCTGATTGCAGCAGATGTCTCTTCCCAGCTGCCCCCCATGCCCCCCTTATGTTCACTCTGACAGATGGCTGTTAGAGTAACCGTGACCAATGCCAGCTGCTCCAGTCTCCCTATCCTGACACTGTCACTGAAGGAAAGCAAGGAAAAAATCTATCACACATTATTACAAAGTATGATTCTATGTAACTTTCTAATGTGCCCAACACATAGACTGGCATCTAGCAGATCTCCACATTGTTTTGTGATTTCCCATTATCTCATAGGTATAAGAGTTTAAGTTAAAGGGACATGAAAACATATGCTCATTAAAACCGTTTACATGTAACTTTTAAAATAGGACAGTATACCAGTAATTCATAATTTGCAAATGTGTATGCCTTTCTGCGGGGCACACTTAGGTAAATATATGTTTAGATGTATTCACTGCAATCTCTGTTTTACTTTGAGCAGTTAGGTCTCGTTTACCTGACACAACTGATAAGAGTTGTGCGCCAATCACAGAGCTTTATGTAACTAATGGTAGCAAAAAAGTGCATGCGCACACTTGCTCAAGTTCTTAAAAAAGTCTTTCATGCACAGTAGCTACAATAGTGATGCATGTGAGCCAATTTCCCTCTCTCTGCACAATTAACATGCTGACTGTAGTGTAAAGAGCAATCTCTTTCATAATGCCAGAAATAGGCTCATTAAGTTAAGGGTGGTGCTTGCTCATGCACTTTATCAAGTACAGCCAAGTGCTGCCTCGCACTGTGATTACATAACAAATTATGTTACCATAACACTAAGGGGCCAATTTATCATGTGTCGGGCGGTCATCAATAAATGGTGACACATTTATCATTGCACAAGCATTTAGTGTGAAATGCTTGTGCAATACCGCCTCCTGCACATTCGCAGCCAATTGGCTGCTAGCAGGGGGGGGGGGGTCAATCATCCCGATCGTATTCGATTGGGATGATTGCTGTCCACCACCTTAAAGGTGGCAGACGAGTTAAGGAGCAGTGGTCTTAAGACCGCTGCGTCTTATGTTTCAAGGGAAACTTAAACTACGGGGTAGATCGTAGCATCCGCTGCTTAATAAATCTACCCCTAAGTCTGTGTGTGTGATGTGCCTCCTATATGGACCCTGTTATTAATAATCAACGGTGGTCCCTTCAATTTGATGCCGAAGACACCCTGAAAATGCCCATTGGTTGATATGGATAACAGCTACATATCCTGGTTGAAAGGGACACTCCTCTTAAAAATTGACAACAAAAGATTAATTTCTCTAAAAGAGGAACATTCCCTCTTTAAAGTGATTGAAAATGTAACTACTTCTCTAATAAGATCTCAAATCTAAGCACTATTTTAAGAACAGTTTAATTAACTTCATTTTTATATAAGAGTCCGCTTAAATTAATCTTTACTGTATACCTTATCTTCTAATCCCCCACTCAGGCTGCCAGCTGTAAAATAAAACATTTTCATAATGTGATGATTTTTTTCTTTTTAACCAATCCTCGGTTTAGCCATGTGGCACTCACATTAAAAAAAGCATTCAGAACTGCTCAAGGAGACGCTATCGCATGTGCAGTTTTAAAGGCTTTTTTTTTTTTCTTTTACAGTGGGCAGCTGGAGCAGGGGATTAGAAAATAAGGTTTACAATTAAAAAAGAAAAAAGAAAAAAAAGATTAATTAAACTGTGTGTAAAATAGTGCTTAGATGTGAGATCTTATTAAGGATCCAGTTAACATTTACCGTCACTTTAAGATAAAACTAATACAAAATAACTATTGTCCACTTTTAAAATATTTATTTAGCATTCAGATCTCTTGCACTGCAGTGTTTAATTATTGATACATACAATCGATATATAAAAATACTACAATTTCTGTCAGCCTTGCATGTTCTCAAGAATTAAAATCACAGAAAGTTGATTAATAAGTTTTATCACTTGCCCATGCAGACAGGCGAGACACATAGGTAGTTGCCTACATTGCCTATTGATAAACACAACTCTTAAGCTAAAATAGGGTATTTTAAAATGTTTTATATTTACTTAAGTTTCAACTTGAATATACTTTGCATGCAACAGTACAAGGAGGCTTTAACAAGTTGGATTATCAGACCCTCAGTGCTTCTTGCATTTGTCAGAAACAGCTGAGAAAACTTAATCTTTCACCTGCCATGTTGAGCAGAAAACTATTCATCAGCCTCTCACGCTGCCAGTCATATGCATACACTGACCCACACAGACAAACAAACACATACACTTACATAAACACACACACTGACTCTAGTCTCTGAAACACAAACACTTGCGCTGCCATACATACATAAACACACACATACACTGATACACAAACAAACACATACACTGACATACATACACAAACACACATAGACACTGATACACAAACACACACATACACTAAAACGCACACATACACTGACATACATACATAGGCCTAGATTTGGAGTTCGGCGGTAGCCGTCAAAACCAGCGTTAGAGGCTCCTAACGCTGGTTTTGGGCGCCCGCTGGTATTTGGAGTCAGTGATTAAAGGGTCTAACGCTCACTTTTCAGCCGCGACTTTTCCATACCGCAGATCCCCCTATGCCATTTGCGTAGCCTATCTTTTCAATGGGATCTTTCTAACGCTGGTATTTAGAGTCGTTTCTGAAGTGAGCGTTAGAGCTCTAACGACAAGATTCCAGCCGCCTGAAAATAGCAGGAGTTAAGAGCTTTCTGGCTAACGCCGGTTTATAAAGCTCTTAACTACTGTACCCTAAAGTACACTAACACCCATAAACTACCTATGTACCCCTAAACCGAGCTCCCTCCACATCGCCGCCACTCGATTAAAATTTTTAACCCCTAATCTGCCGACCGCCACCTACGTTATACTTATGTACCCCTAATCTGCTGCCCCTAACCCCGCCGACCCCTGTATTACATTTATTAACTCCTAACCTGCCCCCCACAACGTCGCCGCCAGCTACTTAAAATAATTAACCCCTAATCTTCCGACCGCAAAGCGCCGCCACCTACGTTATCCCTATGTACCCCTAATCTGCTACCCCTAACACCGCCGACCCCTATATTATATTTATTAACCCCTAATCTGCCCCCCTCAACGTCGCCGACACCTGCCTACACTTATTAACCCCTAATCTGCCGAGCGGACCTGAGCGCTACTATAATAAAGTTATTAACCCCTAATCCGCATCACTAACCCTATCATAAATAGTATTAACCCCTAATCTGCCCTCCCTAACATCGCCGACAGCTACCTTCAATTATTAACCCCTAATCTGCCGAGCGGACCTCACCGCTATTCTAATAAATGTATTAACCCCTAAAGCTAAGTCTAACCCTAACACTAACACCCCCCTAAGTTAAATATAATTTACATCTAACGAAATAAATTAACTCTTATTAAATAAATTATTCCTATTTAAAGCTAAATACTTACCTGTAAAATAAATCCTAATATAGCTACAATATAAATTATAATTATATTATAGCTATTTTAGGATTAATATTTATTTTACAGGCAACTTTGTAATTATTTTAACCAGGTACAATAGCTATTAAATAGTTAAGAACTATTTAATAGTTACCTAGTTAAAATAATAACAAATTTACCTGTAAAATAAATCCTAACCTAAGATATAATTAAACCTAACACTACCCTATCAATAAAATAATTAAATAAACTACCTACAATTACCTACAATTAACCTAACACTACACTATCAATAAATAAATTAAACACAATTGCTACAAATAAATACAATTAAATAAACTAACTAAAGTACAAAAAATAAAAAAGAACTAAGTTACAAAAAATAAAAAAATATTTACAAACATAAGAAAAATATTACAACAATTTTAAACTAATTACACCTACTCTAAGCCCCCTAATAAAATAACAAAGCCCCCCAAAATAAAAAATTCCCTACCCTATTCTAAATTAAAAAAGTTACAAGCTCTTTTACCTTACCAGCCCTGAACAGGGCCCTTTGCGGGGCATGCCCCAAGAATTTCAGCTCTTTTGCCTGTAAAAGAATAAATACAATACCCCCCCCCCCAACATTACAACCCACCACCCACATACCCCTAATCTAACCCAAACCCCCCTTAAATAAACCTAACACTAAGCCCCTGAAGATCTTCCTACCTTGTCTTCACCATACCAGGTTCACCGATCCGTCCTGGCTCCAACATCTTCATCCAACCCAAGCGGGGGTTGGCGATCCATCATCCGGTGCTGAAGAGGTCCAGAAGAGGCTCCAAAGTCTTCCTCCTATCCGGCAAGAAGAGGACATCCGGACCGGCAAACATCTTCTCCAAGCGGCATCTTCAATCTTCTTCCATCCGGTGCGGAGCGGGTCCATCTTGAAGCAGGCGACGCGGATCCATCCTCTTCTTCCGTTGTCTCCCGACGAATGACGGTTCCTTTAAGGGACGTCATCCAAGATGGCGTCCCTCGAATTCCGATTGGCTGATAGGATTCTATCAGCCAATCGGAATTAAGGTAGGAATTTTCTGATTGGCTGATGGGATCAGCCAATCAGAATCAAGTTCAATCCGATCGGCTGATCCAATCAGCCAATCAGATTGAGCTCGCATTCTATTGGCTGATCGGAAAAGCCAATAGAATGCGAGCTCAATCTGATTGGCTGATTGGATCAGCCAATCGGATTGAACTTGATTCTGATTGGCTGATTCCATCAGCCAATCAGAAAATTCCTACCTTAATTCCGATTGGCTGATGTTTGCCGGTCCGGATGTCCTCTTCTTGCCGGATAGGAGGAAGACTTTGGAGCACCGGATTATGGATCGCCAACCCCCGCTTGGGTTGGATGAAGATGTTGGAGCCAGGACGGATCGGTGATACCTGGATGGTGAAGACAAGGTAGGAAGATCTTCAGGGGCTTAGTGTTAGGTTTATTTAAGGGGGGTTTGGGTTAGATTAGGGGTATGTGGGTGGTGGGTTGTAATGTTGGGGGGGGGTATTGTATTTATTCTTTTACAGGCAAAAGAGCTGAAATTCTTGGGGCATGCCCCGCAAAGGGCCCTGTTCAGGGCTGGTAAGGTAAAAGAGCTTGTAACTTTTTTAATTTAGAATAGGGTAGGGAATTTTTTATTTTGGGGGGCTTTGTTATTTTATTAGGGGGCTTAGAGTAGGTGTAATTAGTTTAAAATTGTTGTAATATTTTTCTTATGTTTGTAAATATTTTTTTATTTTTTGTAACTTAGTTCTTTTTTATTTTTTGTACTTTAGATAGTTTATTTAATTGTATTTATTTGTAGCAATTGTGTTTAATTTATTTATTGATAGTGTAGTGTTAGGTTAATTGTAGGTAATTGTAGGTAGTTTATTTAATTATTTTATTGATAGGGTAGTGTTAAGTTTAATTATATCTTAGGTTAGGATTTATTTTACAGGTAAATTTGTTATTATTTTAACTAGGTAACTATTAAATAGTTCTTAACTATTTAATATTTATTGTACCTGGTTAACATAATTACAAAGTTGCCTGTAAAATAAATATTAATCCTAAAATAGCTATAATATAATTATAATTTATATTGTAGCTATATTAGGATTTATTTTACAGGTAAGTATTTAGCTTTAAATAGGAATAATTTATTTAATAAGAGTTAATTTATTTCGTTAGATGTAAATTATATTTAAGTTAGGGGGGTGTTAGTGTTAGGGTTAGACTTAGCTTTAGGGGTTAATCAATTTATTAGAATAGCGGTGAGCTCCGCTCGGAAGATTAGGGGTTAATAATTGAAGGTAGGTGTCGGCGATGTTAGGGAGGGCAGATTAGGGGTTAATACTATTTATGATAGGGTTAGTGAGGCGGATTAGGGGTTAATAACTTTATTATAGTAGCGCTCAGGTCCGCTCGGCAGATTAGGGGTTAATAAGTGTAGGCAGGTGTCGACGACGTTGAGGGGGGCAGATTAGGGGTTAATAAATATAATATAGGGGTCGGCGATGTTAGGGCAGCAGATTAGGGGTACATAGGGAGAACGTAGGTTGCGGCGGTTTACGGAGCGGCAGATTAGGGGTTAAAAAAAATATGCAGGGGTCAGCGATAGCGGGGGCGGCAGATTAGGGGTTAATAAGTGTAAGGTTAGGGGTGTTTAGACTCGGGGTACATGTTAGAGTGTTAGGTGCAGACGTAGGAAGTGTTTCCCCATAGGAAACAATGGGGCTGCGTTAGGAGCTGAACGCTGCTTTTTTGCAGGTGTTAGGTTTTTTTTCAGCTCAAACAGCCCCATTGTTTCCTATGGGAGAATCGTGCACGAGCACGTTTTTGAGGCCGGCCGCGTCCGTAAGCAACTCTGGTATCGAGAGTTGCTTTTGCGGTAAAAATGCTCTACGCTCCTTTTTTGGAGCCTAACGCAGCATTTGTTTGAACTCTCGATACCAGAGTTAATTTTATAGTGCGGCCAGAAAAAAGCCCGCGGAGCGTTAACAGCCCTTTTACCGCCGAACTCCAAATCTAGGCCATAGACATACATACATAAACACATACATACACTGATACACAAACAAACACATACACTGACATACATACATAAACACACACAGACACTGATACACAAACACACACATACACTAATACACAAACACACACATACACTGACATACATAAACACACACAAACAGTGATGCACACACACATATATACACATACATACATACATAAAAACACACATACACTGATACAAAAAAAACACAAACACACCTATATTGGCATATATACATAAAAACACACTTACAGTGATACACAAACACACATATACACTGACATACATACATAAACAGACATATATTGACACAAACACACATACACTGACACACAAACATTTATACACTGACACACACAAACAAGCACATACACTGACACACACATACATACACACACAAACACACATATACACTGACACACACACAAACACATACATACACTGGCATACATACATACACACACAAACATACACAAAATGACACACATACACAACTTGTGACAACAGTTTAGGGAAGGCCATTTCCTGTTTCAGCATGATTTTCTCCCTGTGCACACAGAGAGGTCCATGAAGACTTGGCTTGACGAGTTTGGAGTGGAGGAACTTGAGTGGCCTGAACAGAACCCTGACCTCAATCTCATTAAACACCTTTGGGAAGACTTGGAATGCCAATTGTGAACCAGAGTTCACAAATGCTCTTTTAGCTGAATGGAAACGTATTCCACCAGACACTCTTAAAAATTCTGTGGAAAGCTCTCACAGAAGAATGGTGGCTGTTATAGTCACAAAAAAGGGGGGGCCAACTCCATATTAATGGCCATTGTTTTGGAGTGAGATGTCCAACAAGCTCATATAGGTATAATGGTTAGGTGTCCACATATTTATGGCCTATAGTCTAGAGATATACTGATGCACACTCAAACACTGTACATTTCTATACAGATATACATTACTAGACACACATACATGCACTGACACACACATACTTACCTATGAACACACGGCACATACAGATATACATTTACACAACTGACATACAAACGTGCATAATGAAACACACAAACATATATAATGATCAGTAGATAGCTGTATATTTATTATATGCCCTAGGCCTGACACTTTCAGATATACATTTTTGCTGTTGCCATTTTTTTTCCTGTAAAGCCGTTTAAAATTAAACTAATCCTGCAGTATTTATTTTGTTCTTCCTACTAATCTTCACCTTTACAATGAGGTCCCTCTGCAACCTCACGAATGTATGTGAATCTAGACTATGGGGCCGAATTATCAAGCTCCGAATGGAGCTCGATGCCCCTGTTTCTGCGCTAGCCTTCAGGCTCGTCGGAAACAGTAGTTATGAAGCAGCGGCCTAAAGAACGCTGCTCCATAACTGTTCCGCCTGCTCTAAGGCTGCGGACCAGCCGATTGGCCGCAAATCTGCAGGGGGCGGCATTGCACAAGCAGTTCACCAGAACTGCTTGTGCAATGATAAATGCAGGCAGCGTATGCTTTCGGCATTTATTGATAAGGGGTGGACATGATACGCTACATTGTATCATGTCCGCTCGCACTTTGGTAAATTGGTCCCATTGTCTGATAGGTACTTCCCACTAATGCACAATGAGCAATAGCAGGAAGTACCTATCAACCAATCAGCATGAACAGAAAGTACCTATCAGACAAGGAGCATTAGTAGGAGGTGCCTTTCAACTAATGGGGATAATAAGAAATGCACAACCAATAAGAAATTATACAGCACATTAGATTCAATAAAAAAAAAATAATATAAATATATATATATATAAAGGTTTACTCCACATAATAGAAATGTTTAAGGAATGTGTCCCTTTAATTATTTATACTTGCAAATATATACAAATATTAAGACACCAACATAATATACCACAAAGCTATAGTTCTCAGTCATTTAAATGAATAAATGCGGAGATATTCTTTTACAAAACACTTTACTAAATATCAAACTTCATAGTACAGTAGTACTAAAACTGTCCTCATCATTAACAATCACATCAATCTGTTATAAATCCTACACCTAATATCTCTGTTGCAATTTTACCTGTATTATAGGCTACTGTTACTATGGATACAGCAGCTTCAGCCAATAGAATACATGACATCCCAGGGGAAATCAGCTCTGTGTTCTGAATTACTCACCTAAGGGTTTTGGGCCTAAAATTAATAAGCACAATTCAATATCTTTAATTACCCCTCTGCTTCCACTCAACCAGTAATTATTGGAATGTTTTAGTTTAAAAAACAGAATTTATGTTTACCGGATAAATTACTTTCTCCAACGGTGTGTCCGGTCCACGGCGTCATCCTTACTTGTGGGATATT
This sequence comes from Bombina bombina, assembly GCF_027579735.1. Classification (NCBI taxonomy): domain Eukaryota; kingdom Metazoa; phylum Chordata; class Amphibia; order Anura; family Bombinatoridae; genus Bombina; species Bombina bombina. The sequence continues at coordinate 263,705,523 of NC_069506.1, read as the reverse complement.
CTCTTCCCCAACAGGAAATGGCAAAGAGCCCAGCAAAGCTGGTCACATGATCCCTCCTAGGCTCCGCCTACCCCAGTCATTCGACCGACGTTAAGGAGGAATATTTGCATAGGAGAAACCATATGATACCGTGGTGACTGTAGTTAAAGAAAATAAATTATCAGACCTGATTAAAAAACCAGGGCGGGCCGTGGACCGGACACACCGTTGGAGAAAGTAATTTATCAGGTAAACATAAATTCTGTTTTCTCCAACATAGGTGTGTCCGGTCCACGGCGTCATCCTTACTTGTGGGAACCAATACCAAAGCTTTAGGACACGGATGAAGGGAGGGAGCAAATCAGGTCACCTAAATGGAAGGCACCACGGCTTGCAAAACCCTTCTCCCAAAAATAGCCTCAGAAGAAGCAAAAGTATCAAACTTGTAAAATTTGGTAAAAGTGTGCAGTGAAGACCAAGTCGCTGCCCTACATATCTGATCAACAGAAGCCTCGTTCTTGAAGGCCCATGTGGAAGCCACAGCCCTAGTGGAATGAGCTGTGATTCTTTCAGGAGGCTGCCGTCCGGCAGTCTCGTAAGCCAATCTGATGATGCTTTTAATCCAAAAAGAGAGAGAGGTAGAAGTTGCTTTTTGACCTCTCCTTTTACCAGAATAAACAACAAACAAGGAAGATGTTTGTCTAAAATCCTTTGTAGCATCTAAATAGAATTTTAGAGCGCGAACAACATCCAAATTGTGCAACAAACGTTCCTTCTTCGAAACTGGTTTCGGACACAGAGAAGGCACGACTATCTCCTGGTTAATGTTTTTGTTAGAAACAACTTTTGGAAGAAAACCAGGTTTAGTACGTAAAACCACCTTATCTGCATGGAACACCAGATAAGGAGGAGAACACTGCAGAGCAGATAATTCTGAAACTCTTCTAGCAGAAGAAATTGCAACCAAAAACAAAACTTTCCAAGATAATAACTTAATATCAACGGAATGTAAGGGTTCAAACGGAACCCCCTGAAGAACTGAAAGAACTAAGTTGAGACTCCAAGGAGGAGTCAAAGGTTTGTAAACAGGCTTGATTCTAACCAGAGCCTGAACAAAGGCTTGAACATCTGGCACAGCTGCCAGCTTTTTGTGAAGTAACACAGACAAGGCAGAAATCTGTCCCTTCAAGGAACTTGCAGATAATCCTTTTTCCAATCCTTCTTGAAGGAAGGATAGAATCTTAGGAATCTTAACCTTGTCCCAAGGGAATCCTTTAGATTCACACCAACAGATATATTTTTACCAAATTTTGTGGTAAATTTTTCTAGTTACAGGCTTTCTGGCCTGAACAAGAGTATCAATAACAGAATCTGAGAACCCTCGCTTTGATAAGATCAAGCGTTCAATCTCCAAGCAGTCAGCTGGAGTGAGACCAGATTCGGATGTTCGAACGGACCTTGAACAAGAAGGTCTCGTCTCAAAGGTAGCTTCCATGGTGGAGCCGATGACATATTCACCAGATCTGCATACCAAGTCCTGCGTGGCCACGCAGGAGCTATCAAGATCACCGACGCCCTCTCCTGATTGATCCTGGCTACCAGCCTGGGGATGAGAGGAAACGGCGGGAATACATAAGCTAGTTTGAAGGTCCAAGGTGCTACTAGTGCATCTACTAGAGTCGCCTTGGGATCCCTGGATCTGGACCCGTAGCAAGGAACCTTGAAGTTCTGACGAGAGGCCATCAGATCCATGTCTGGAATGCCCCACAGTTGAGTGATTTGGGCAAAGATTTCCGGATGGAGTTCCCACTCCCCCGGATGCAATGTCTGACGACTCAGAAAATCCGCTTCCCAATTTTCCACTCCTGGGATGTGGATTGCAGACAGGTGGCAGGAGTGAGTCTCCGCCCATTGAATGATTTTGGTCACTTCTTCCATCGCCAGGGAACTCCTTGTTCCCCCCTGATGGTTGATGTACGCAACAGTCGTCATGTTGTCTGATTGAAACCGTATGAACTTGGCCCTCGCTAGCTGAGGCCAAGCCTTGAGAGCATTGAATATCGCTCTCAGTTCCAGAATATTTATCGGTAGAAGAGATTCTTCCCGAGACCAAAGACCCTGAGCTTTCAGGGATCCCCAGACCGCGCCCCAGCCCATCAGACTGGCGTCGGTCGTGACAATGACCCACTCTGGTCTGCGGAAGGTCATCCCTTGTGACAGGTTGTCCAGGGACAGCCACCAACGGAGTGAGTCTCTGGTCCTCTGATTTACTTGTATCTTCGGAGACAAGTCTGTATAGTCCCCATTCCACTGACTGAGCATGCACAGTTGTAATGGTCTTAGATGAATGCGCGCAAAAGGAACTATGTCCATTGCCGCTACCATCAAACCTATCACTTCCATGCACTGCGCTATGGAAGGAAGAGGAACGGAATGAAGTATCCGACAAGAGTTTAGAAGTTTCGTTTTTCTGGCCTCTGTCAGAAAAATCCTCATTTCTAAGGAGTCTATTATTGTTCCCAAGAAGGGAACCCTTGTCGACGGAGATAGAGAACTCTTTTCCACGTTCACTTTCCATCCGTGAGATCTGAGAAAAGCCAGGACTATGTCCGTGTGAGCCTTTGCTTGAGGAAGGGACGACGCTTGAATCAGAATGTCGTCCAAGTAAGGTACTACTGCAATGCCCCTTGGTCTTAGCACCGCTAGAAGGGACCCTAGTACCTTTGTGAAAATCCTTGGAGCAGTGGCTAATCCGAAAGGAAGCGCCACGAACTGGTAATGCTTGTCCAGGAATGCGAACCTTAGGAACCGATGATGTTCCTTGTGGATAGGAATATGTAGATACGCATCCTTTAAATCCACCGTGGTCATGAATTGACCTTCCTGGATGGAAGGAAGAATTGTTCGAATGGTTTCCATTTTGAACGATGGAACCTTGAGAAACTTGTTTAAGATCTTGAGATCTAAGATTGGTCTGAACGTTCCCTCTTTTTTGGGAACTATGAACAGATTGGAGTAGAACCCCATCCCTTGTTCTCCTAATGGAACAGGATGAATCACTCCCATTTTTAACAGGTCTTCTACACAATGTAAGAATGCCTGTCTTTTTATGTGGTCTGAAGACAACTGAGACCTGTGGAACCTCCCCCTTGGGGGAAGCCCCTTGAATTCCAGAAGATAACCTTGGGAGACTATTTCTAGTGCCCAAGGATCCAGAACATCTCTTGCCCAAACCTGAGCGAAGAGAGAGAGTCTGCCCCCCACCAGATCCGGTCCCGGATCGGGGGCCAACATTTCATGCTGTCTTGGTAGCAGTGGCAGGTTTCTTGGCCTGCTTTCCCTTGTTCCAGCCTTGCATTGGTCTCCAAGCTGGCTTGGCTTGAGAAGTATTACCCTCTTGCTTAGAGGACGTAGCACTTTGGGCTGGTCCGTTTCTACGAAAGGGACGAAAATTAGGTTTATTTTTGGCCTTGAAAGGCCGATCCTGAGGAAGGGCGTGGCCCTTACCCCCAGTGATATCAGAGATAATCTCTTTCAAGTCAGGGCCAAACAGCGTTTTCCCCTTGAAAGGAATGTTAAGTAGTTTGTTCTTGGAAGACGCATCAGCTGACCAAGATTTCAACCAAAGCGCTCTGCGCGCCACAATAGCAAACCCAGAATTCTTAGCCGCTAACCTAGCCAATTGCAAAGTGGCGTCTAGGGTGAAAGAATTAGCCAATTTGAGAGCACGGATTCTGTCCATAATCTCCTCATAAGGAGGAGAATCACTATCGACCGCCTTTACTAGCTCATCGAACCAGAAACACGCGGCTGTAGTGACAGGGACAATGCATGAAATTGGTTGTAGAAGGTAACCCTGCTGAACAAACATCTTTTTAAGTAAACCTTCTAATTTTTTATCCATAGGATCTTTGAAAGCACAACTATCTTCTATGGGTATAGTGGTGCGTTTGTTTAAAGTGGAAACCGCTCCCTCGACCTTGGGGACTGTCTGCCATAAGTCCTTTCTGGGGTCGACCATAGGAAACAATTTTTTAAATATGGGGGGAGGGACGAAAGGTATACCGGGCCTTTCCCATTCTTTATTTACAATGTCCGCCACCCGCTTGGGTATAGGAAAAGCTTCTGGGACCCCCAGGGACCTCTAGGAACTTGTCCATTTTACATAGTTTCTCTGGGATGATCAAATTCTCACAATCATCCAGAGTGGATAATACCTCCTTAAGCAGAGCGCGGAGATGTTCCAACTTAAATTTAAATGTAATCACATCGGGTTCAGCTTGTTGAGAAATTTTCCCTGAATCTGAAATTTCTCCCTCAGACAAAACCTCCCTGGCCCCATCAGACTGGTGTAGGGGCATTTCAGAACCATTATCATCAGCGTCGTCATGCTCTTCAGTATCTAAAACAGAGCAGTCGCGCTTACGCTGATAAGTGGGCATTTTGGCTAAAATGTTTTTGATAGAATTATCCATTACAGCCGTTAATTGTTGCATAGTAAGGAGTATTGGCGCGCTAGATGTACTAGGGGCCTCCTGAGTGGGCAAGACTCGTGTAGACGAAGGAGGGAATGATGCAGTACCATGCTTACTCCCCTCACTTGAGGAATCATCTTGGGCATCATTTTCATTGTCACATAAATCACATTTATTTAAATGAGAAGGAATCCTGGCTTCCCCACATTCAGAACACAGTCTATCTGGTAGTTCAGACATGTTAAACAGGCATAAACTTGATAACAAAGTACAAAAAACGTTTTAAAATAAAACCGTTACTGTCACTTTAAATTTTAAACTGAACACACTTTATTACTGCAATTGCGAAAAAATATGAAGGAATTGTACAAAATTCACCAAAATTTCACCACAGTGTCTTAAAGCCTTAAAAGTATTGCACACCAAATTTGGAAGCTTTAACCCTTAAAATAACGGAACCGGAGCCGTTTTTAACTTTAACCCCTTTACAGTCCCTGGTATCTGCTTTGCTGAGACCCAACCAAGCCCAAAGGGGAATACGATACCAAATGACGCCTTCAGAAAGTCTTTTCTATGTATCAGAGCTCCTCACACATGCGACTGCATGTCATGCCTCTCAAAAACAAGTGCGCAATACCGGCGCGAAAATGAGGCTCTGCCTATGATTAGGGAAAGCCCCTAAAGAATAAGGTGTCTAAAACAGTGCCTGCCGATATAATTTTATCAAAATACCCAGATTAAATGATTCCTCAAGGCTAAATATGTGTAATATATGAATCGATTTAGCCCAGAAAAAGTCTACAGTCTTAATAAGCCCTCTCTTTTCTGTTTCAGAGTAAATAGTACATACCAGCACTATTTTAAAATAACAAACTCTTGATTGAATAATAAAAACTACAGTTAAACACTAAAAAACTCTAAGCCATCTCCGTGGAGATGTTGCCTGTACAACGGCAAAGAGAATGACTGGGGTAGGCGGAGCCTAGGAGGGATCATGTGACCAGCTTTGCTGGGCTCTTTGCCATTTCCTGTTGGGGAAGAGAATATCCCACAAGTAAGGATGACGCCGTGGACCGGACACACCTATGTTGGAGAAATACAAGGTTTATTTAGATTAACAGTTCCATACCAAACAACATGTCATCATGTAAAAGAGGGAGGCTTAGGATCCTGTCAGTATTTGTCTCTGTTACTAATACACTAGAATGGAGAGCACTGCAACAAGTCTCCTAAAGTTTAGAGATCCTAAGACCCCGCCCATTTGCCATTTTTTTTTTAAACTGCTGGGAACAGGGTCCTGAACCAGTAGGTGTCACTGTTCAGAGTGTGCACTTTAGCTGTTATTCTATAGCAAGGCAACATTGTGCCTTTAAATCATAGCACTATTAAGGGACATGAATGTCAAAACTAAATAGATAGAGCAAACTTTTGTAAGAGTTCTTTTAATTCAAACTGATTTTTATGTCCTTTTAGCTTTTGCAATTAGACGCAATGCTGGATGGTTAGCAGGAGAAAGCTGAGCAGCACACCCTCTATAGTGGTGATATGGCCCTGCAACCTTATGGTAAATAAGAGCAATTAACTAATGCAATGGTCTCATAAGAGAAAATACAGCTGCAAAATAATATAAAAACAGTGGTTAAAACATACACTACCCTGTGCCACAATAACGCAACTCTAAGGGGCCGATATATCATCTGCTGTACCGGATTATGTCCGCCTGACATCGATAAATGCCGACAGCACACATTTGCGCCCCCCAAGGCAGAACATGCTGTGATCTTAGATGTCACCGCAGAAAATGCAGTATGTCTGCAGAAAGAATGGGACACATGAGGGAGCCGTTAGCACTTTTGCTTTGCAGCGCTGCTCCACAACAGGCTGTTTTCTTCAAACAGAGCTGTGCTCTGGCTGCACTATGTACATATTCCTTAACACAGTGCACCCACAGCAAAGCACTGTTTGAAGAGAACAGTCAAATACTTTGTAGGACCTCAAATCAGCAGCACATTGATTGAGGACTGCCTCTTTTTAACTGCACTAATATAATATATAAAACTTTAAAACCTGCTTTGTTCTCCAGTTAGTATATTGCAATTGAGCTGGTGCTTTAGTATAACTGCCTAATTTAAAATTGTATTTAATTTAAAAATGACATGCAAAAAATTTCTTTCATGATTTAAATAGGGCATGTAATTTTAAACAACTTTCCAATTTACTTTTATTACCAATTTTGCTTTGTTCCCTTGGTATTCTTAGTTGAAAGCTAAATCTAGGAGGTTCATGTGCTAATTTCTTAGACCTTGAAGACTGCCTCTAATTTGAAAACATTGACAGTTTTTCAAAACTAGAGGGTGTTAGTTCATGTGTTTCATATAGATAGCATTGAGCTCAGGCACGTGAAGCTGATAGGAGCCAACACTGATTGGCTAAAAATGCAAGTCTGTCAAAAGAACTGAAATAAGGGGGCAGATTGCAGAGGCATAGATACAAGGTAATCACAGAGGTAAAAAGTATATTATTATAACTGTGTTGGTTATGCAAAATTGAGGAATGGGTAATAAAGGGATTATCTACCTTTTTGAACAACAAAAATTCTGGTGTTTACTGTCCCTTTAAGCATTAAAGGGACAGTATACACCAATTTTCATATAACTGCATGTAGTAGACACTACTATAAAGAAGAATATGCACAGATACTGATCTAAAAATCTAGTATAAAACCTTTTAACAACTTCCTTATAAGCTCCTAGTTTAGCACTGTTAATGAGGTTAGGCTGGGACACCCAGTAAAAGGAGCTGGGAAATCAGGATGAGCAGATATTCCCTCCTCCCACCTCCCCTACATATGAAAAGACCCATTAGAAAACAGGAGCAAGCTTGAATCTGTATACATCTAAAACTTTTGGGCTTGGTTAGGGGTCTGAACATTAGCAGAATGTTATTTAAAAATAAGCAAAACTATACATTTTTACAAAAACACACCCAGATGGGCTATATAAATGGATCATCTACAAAACATTTATGCAAAGAAAAATCTAGTGTATAATGTCCCTTTAACCATGACCCAGAAACTGTAACATATAACACTCTAAATATCAAAAACACTCTTAGGCTAATAAAAGTTATTGATAAAATGCCAGCGCTTAGCAAACAAAAGGGAGAGTAAATAAAAATCCTTAGAATAAATAATTACAAAGCATACATATTACTCTGCTCTTAGGTACCAGCTCAGACACTACACTGAACTTTTAAAATGATACAGTCTGCAAATCAATTAAAGGGTTAATATGGCTTCCTACATATTATTCACTATCATTTCTTGCTATAACTAATTGCACAGCTGTTCAACTTCATATATCTATCTCTTTACATTAGAGATGGTATGTAAACTCGCCCTACACACCCCGCCTGCAGGCAATGATAGCTTTATGAAATCAAATACAAGTCACAATTAGAAAATAGAATTGTAGCTTATTACAGGTTTTTGGTATTGCTATGTTATACTTATTTGTATAATTTCTTATTAAAAATACAGGACTTACATTAGATTTCAAGTTTTGGATCATTTACTGAATCTCATTCAATACATTCATAATTATGTACGTATGATTTGTATAAATGTTTTAGAGATGGGTCCTGGAACCTTTCAACACCTCAGTACCCTCAATAATTATGGAATCTCATTCAGTACTGTCAATAAAGTATTGAATTATTTTATTATATTTACATTACCATTGGATTTTATATTCAATATTCAAAGGTTTCAAATCAATCTTTAATGTTAACATTCCTTCCTTTTCACATAGTAGAACAAATGTCAAGTGAAACATTTGCATTACTCAACATATTGAAAAAAGAGAAATTTGTGCAACCTTTAATTCAGGTCTTGACAAATCCCAAAAGCCACATAGCCAAGTCCCCTAAAATTTTTTCTTCTGACTCATACATTTTTCAAGTATTCTACATATACACTATGGGGACTATTTATCAAGTTCCGTATGGAGCTTGATGCCCCGTGTTTCTAAAGACCGCTGCTCCATAACCTGTTCGCCTGCTCTGAGGCGGCGGACAGACATCGCCGGAAATCAACCCGATCCAATACGATCGGGTTGATTGACACCCCCTGCTAGCGGCTGATTGGCCGTGAATCTGCAGCGAGCGTATGCTGTCGGCATTTATCGATGTGCAGCAGACATGATCCTCAATATCGGATCATGTTTACTCACACAGTGATAATTAGGCCCCTTATATGGCCAAAAGTATCTGGATACCCCAGCTAATTATTGAGTTCAGATGTTTTAACCACACCCATTGCTAACAGGTGCATAACATCCAGCACATAGCCATGAACATTTCCATAGACAAACATTGGAAATACAGTGAATATTAATGATAGGATGCCACCTTTGCCACAAGTCAGTTTGTGAAAGTTCTGCCCTACTAGATCTGCCCAGTCAAATCTAAGTGCTATAATTGTGAACTGGAAACATCTAGAAGCAACAACAGCACAGCCGTGAAGTGGTAGACCACGAAAATTCACAGAGCGGGGCGGAGTGCTGAAGCATGTAGCTCGTAAATATTGCCTATTATCTGTTGCATCACTACAGAATTCTAAACTCCCCCTAGAATCAACATAAGCAGAATAACTGTGTTGAGTTTCATTAAATGGGTTTTTATGGCTGAGCAGCTGCACACAAGACCCACAATATGTGCAATGCCAAGCGTCAGCTGGTGTGGAGCTAAGCCTGCCATGATTGGACTGGAGCAGTGGAACTGTGTTCTCTGAAGTGACAAATCACGCTTTACTTAGTAGTCTAATGCAGGGCTCAACAAATCCAGGAGCCAGGGAGCCACTGGCTCCTAGACTTAACCCCGGCTCCTAACTTTTTGGATTATTCTCCATATATCTAAATACACATTCCACTGTTTGGCTTCTAAATATTATTACAGGCTCCTAAATTTTAAACAGATTTGTTGATAATGTGCACTGGTTTTACAAGTTAACAGCAATGCAAATGTGAGCTCCAATGGGATCCTCATTTTGATGCCGTCAGAGATGGCATCAGAACTAAAGCACAGCGAAGGGGGTAAGTCGCTCAGCGATTGCAGCATTTATAAATATATATGTATATGCTGATATACGTATATATTTATATGTTATTATGTGTATACACACACATATTGACACATAAATATATATGTATATAAGCATATACATACTGTATATTTACTGGGAACACACAGTTCCCATAGACCGCAATGTAAAGGCACGTTTTTTTAATAACAAACTAAAATGCCCTCTATTTTGAGGACATTTGGGGCACTTTCAGAACATTAACCAGAGATCGGATCTATGGTTAATTTTCTGAGTGCTAACTTGCTCATTTGCGGGAGCGCAATAATTTTGCGCTCCACTTGTAATCTAGCCCTATATCTATAAACACACACTTATCTAGCATCCTACATTTCAAATACAATTTTACTTACATTATGAAATATGTACTGGAAATTGGTTGTGAATATGCCATACTGAAGCTCAAAATAATGAATATCTCAAAATAATTGGTGTATGATCTCATTTGAATTTGAAATTTTACTGCTCTCTCTCTCTCAAGCAGAACTAAAAGGTAGCTCTCTCTATATTGTTACATTTGAGAAAATGTGTGGAAAATGAAAGATTATTAAATTAATTAACATGTGAAAAAGTTAAAGGGACAGTAAAACCTGCTTTGTTCTCCAGTTAGTATATTGCAATTGAGCTGGTGCTTTAGTATAACTGCCTAATTTAAAATTGTATTTAATTTAAAAATGACATGCAAAAAATTTCTTTCATGATTTAAATAGGGCATGTAATTTTAAACAACTTTCCAATTTACTTTTATTACCAATTTTGCTTTGTTCTCTTGGTATTCTTAGTTGAAAGCTAAATCTAGGAGGTTCATGTGCTAATTTCTTAGACCTTGAAGACTGCCTATAATCGAAAAGCATTTTGACAGTTTTTCACCACTAGAGGGCGTTAGTTCATGTGTTTCATATAGATAACATTGAGCTCCGGCACGTGAAGCTCCTAAGAGCAAGCACTGATTGGATAAAAATGCATGTCTGTCAAAAGAACTGAAATAAGGGGGCAGTTTGCAGAGGCATAGATACAAGGTAATCACAGAGGTTAAAAGTATATTATTAGAACTGTGTTGGTTATGCAAAATTGGGGAATGGGTAATAAAGGGATTATCTATCTTTTTAAACAACAAAAATTCTGGTGTTTACTGTCCCTTTAAGTACTCCATATGAATTTGCAACTTGTTCTATAAATTTAAATACTTCTCTGATCAGGGTATAATTTTCCATGAATTGTTTTTATTGTGTAATCTACGTATAATTTACCTGATGATATAGCTGATTAATGTTTCCCAAATTTCAACAAAGCCAGATGTATAGATGCATTTGTGATCTTCAAATTGGATAAACGCAATTCTTGGGTTTATCATTTCAGTACAAAAAGGTTTCAGTTCTCTTTGAGAGTTGAGCAAACAATATCACTTGTATGGCAACAGCTTGTAAAGTGCTCCCTATAAATAGAACAAGGCTGGGGAATAGAGACTCTAACTGTAAATTGGGGAAAACAGAATTTATGCTTACCTGATAAATTACTTTCTCCAACGGTGTGTCCGGTCCACGGCGTCATCCTTACTTGTGGGATATTCTCTTCCCCAACAGGAAATGGCAAAGAGCCCAGCAAAGCTGGTCATATGATCCCTCCTAGGCTCCGCCTACCCCAGTCATTCGACCGACGTACAGGAGGAAATACACATAGGAGAAACCATATGATACCGTGGTGACTGTAGTTAGAGAAAACAATTCATCAGACCTGATTAAAAAAACCAGGGCGGGCCGTGGACCGGACACACCGTTGGAGAAAGTAATTTATCAGGTAAGCATAAATTCTGTTTTCTCCAACATAGGTGTGTCCGGTCCACGGCGTCATCCTTACTTGTGGGAACCAATACCAAAGCTTTAGGACACGGATGAAGGGAGGGAGCAAATCAGGTCACCTAAATGGAAGGCACCACGGTTTGCAAAACCTTTCTCCCAAAAATAGCCTCTGAAGAAGCAAAAGGAGCAAATTTGTAAAATTTGGCAAAAGTGTGCAGTGAAGACCAAGTCGCTGCCTTACATATCTGGTCAACAGAAGCCTCGTTCTTGAAGGCCCATGTGGAAGCCACAGCCCTAGTGGAGTGAGCTGTGATTCTTTCAGGAGGCTGCCGTCCGGCAGTCTCATAAGCCAAACGGATAATGCTTTTAAGCCAAAAGGAAAGAGAGGTAGAAGTTGCTTTTTGACCTCTCCTTTTACCAGAATAAACAACAAACAAAGAAGAAGTTTGTCTGAAATCTTTAGTGGCCTCTAAATAGAATTTTAGAGCACGGACTACGTCCAAATTGTGTAACAAACGTTCCTTCTTTGAAACTGGATTCGGGCACAAAGAAGGTACAACTATCTCCTGGTTAATATTCTTGTTGGAAACAACTTTCGGAAGAAAACCAGGCTTAGTACGCAAAACCACCTTATCTGCATGGAACACCAGATAGGGCGGAGAACACTGCAGAGCAGATAACTCAGAAACTCTTCTAGCAGAAGAAATTGCAACCAAAAACAAAACTTTCCAAGATAATAACTTAATATCTACGGAATGTAAGGGTTCAAACGGAACTCCTTGAAGAACTGAAAGAACTAGATTAAGACTCCAGGGAGGAGTCAAGGGTCTGTAAACAGGCTTGATTCTAACCAGAGCCTGAACAAACGCTTGAACGTCTGGCACAGCTGCCAGCCTTTTGTGAAGTAAAACAGATAACGCAGAAATCTGTCCCTTCAGAGAACTTGCAGATAATCCCTTCTCCAAACCTTCTTGTAGAAAGGATAAAATCCTAGGAATTTTTATCTTGTTCCATGGGAATCCTTTAGATTCACACCAATAGATATATTTTTTCCATATCTTATGGTAAATTTTTCTAGTTACAGGCTTCCTAGCCTGAATCAGAGTATCTATTACAGAATCTGAAAACCCACGCTTTGATAAAATCAAGCGTTCAATCTCCAAGCAGTCAGTTGGAGAGAAACCAGATTCGGATGTTCGAATGGACCTTGAACAAGAAGGTCCTGTCTCAAAGGTAGCTTCCATGGTGGAGCCGATGACATATTCACCAGGTCTGCATACCAAGTCCTGCGTGGCCACGCAGGAGCTATCAAGATCACCGAAGCCCTCTCCTGGTTGATCCTGGCTACCAGCCTGGGAATGAGAGGAAACGGTGGGAAAACATAAGCTAGGTTGAAGGTCCAAGGTGCTACTAGTGCATCTACTAGAGTCGCCTTGGGATCCCTGGATCTGGACCCGTAACAAGGAACCTTGAAGTTCTGACGAGACGCCATCAGATCCATATCTGGAATGCCCCATAATTGAGTTATTTGGGCAAAGATTTCCGGGTGGAGTTCCCACTCCCCCGGATGGAATGTCTGACGACTCAGAAAATCCGCTTCCCAATTTTCCACTCCTGGGATGTGGATTGCAGACAAGTGGCAGGAGTGATCCTCCGCCCATTGAATTATCTTGGTCACTTCCTCCATCACCAGGGAACTCCTTGTTCCCCCCTGATGGTTGATATATGCAACTGTCGTCATGTTGTCTGATTGAAACCTTATGAATTTGGCCTCCGCTAGATGAGGCCAAGCTTTGAGAGCATTGAATATCGCTCTCAGTTCCAGAATGTTTATCGGTAGAAGAGATTCTTCCAGAGACCATAGACCCTGAGCTTTCAGGGGTTCCCAGACCGCGCCCCAGCCCACCAGACTGGCGTCGGTCGTGACAATGACCCACTCTGGTCTGCGGAAGCTCATTCCCTGTGACAGGTTGTCCAGGATTAGCCACCAACGGAGTGAATCTCTGGTCCTTTGATCTACTTGAATCGTCGGAGACAAGTCTGTATAATCCCCATTCCACTGTCTGAGCATGCACAGTTGTAATGGTCTTAGATGAATTTGTGCAAAAGGAACTATGTCCATTGCTGCAACCATCAATCCTATTACTTCCATGCACTGCGCTATGGAAGGACAAAGAACAGAATGAAGAACTTGACAAGAGCTTAGAAGTTTTGATTTTCTGACCTCTGTCAGAAAAATCCTCATTTCTAAGGAGTCTATTATTGTTCCCAAGAAGGGAACTCTTGTTGACGGGGAAAGAGAACTTTTTTCTATGTTTACTTTCCATCCGTGAGATCTGAGAAAGGCTAGGACGATGTCCATATGAGCCTTTGCTTTTGACAGAGACGACGCTTGAATCAGGATGTCGTCCAAGTACGGTACTACTGCAATGCCCCTTGGTCTTAGAACCGCTAGAAGGGACCCTAGTACCTTTGTGAAAATTCTCGGAGCAGTGGCTAATCCGAATGGAAGTGCCACAAACTGGTAATGCTTGTCCAGAAAAGCGAACCTTAGGAACTGATGATGTTCCTTGTGGATAGGAATATGGAGGTACGCATCCTTTAAATCCACCGTGGTCATAAATTGTCCTTCCTGGATGGTAGGAAGGATCGTTCAAATGGTTTCCATTTTGAACGATGGAACCCTGAGAAATTTGTTTAGGATCTTGAGATCTAGAATTGGTCTGAATGTTCCCTCTTTTTTGGGAACTATGAACAGGTTGGAGTAAAACCCCATCCCTTGTTCTCTTATTGGAACTGGATGAATTACTCCCATCCTTAACAGGTCTTCTACGCAATGTAAGAATGCCTGTCTTTTTATTTGGTTTGAAGACAATTGAGACCTGTGGAACCTTCCCCTTGGGGGTAGTTCCTTGAATTCCAGGAGATAACCTTGAGAAACTATTTCTAGTGCCCAAGGATCCTGAACATCTCTTGCCCAGGCCTGAGCAAAGAGAGAAAGTCTGCCCCCCACCAGATCCGGTCCCGGATCGGGGGCCATCCCTTCATGCTGTTTTGGTAGCAGTGGCAGGCTTCTTGGCCTGCTTACCCTTGTTCCAGCCTTGCATCGGTCTCCAGGCTGGTTTGGGTTGAGAAGTAGTACCCTTTTGCTTAGAGGATGTAGAAGTAGAGGCAGGTCCGTTTCTGCGAAAGGGACGAAAATTAGGCTTATTTCTAGCCTTAAAAGACCTATCCTGAGGAAGGGCGTGGCCCTTTCCTCCGGTGATGTCTGAAATAATCTCTTTCAAATCAGGACCAAACAGTGTTTTGCCCTTGAAAGGGATGTTAAGCAATTTTGTCTTGGAAGACACATCCGCTGACCAAGACTTTAGCCAGAGCGCTCTGCGCGCCACGATAGCAAACCCTGAATTTTTCGCCGCTAATCTCGCTAATTGCAAAGCGGCATCTAGAATAAAAGAGTTAGCCAATTTAAGTGCATGAACTCTGTCCATAACCTCCTCATACGAAGATTCTTTATTGAGCGACTTTTCTAGTTCTTCGAACCAGAAACACGCTGCCGTAGTGACAGGAACAATGCATGAAATTGGTTGAAGAAGGTAACCTTGCTGAACAAACATTCTTTTAAGCAAACCCTCTAATTTTTTATCCATAGGATCTTTAAAAGCACAACTATCTTCTATGGGAATAGTAGTGCGTTTGTTTAGAGTAGAGACCGCCCCCTCGACCTTAGGGACTGTCTGCCATAAGTCCTTTCTGGGGTCGACTATAGGAAATAATTTCTTAAATATAGGGGGAGGCACAAAAGGTATGCCGGGCCTTTCCCATTCCTTGTTTACTATGTCCGCCACCCGCTTGGGTATAGGAAAAACATCGGGGGGCACCGGAACCTCTAGGAACTTGTCCATCTTACATAATTTCTCTGGAATGACCAAATTGTCACAATCATCCAGAGTAGATAATACCTCCTTAAGCAGTGCGCGGAGATGTTCTAATTTAAATTTAAATGTTACAACATCAGGTTCAGCTTGTTGAGAAATTTTTCCTGAATCTGAAATTTCTCCCTCAGACAAAACCTCCCTCCTGGCCCCTTCAGATTGGTGTGAGGGTATGTCAGAAGCGTTATCATCAGCGTCCTCTTGCTCTTCAGTGTTTAAAACGGAGCAATCGCGCTTTCTTTGATAAGTAGGCATTTTAGATAAAATATTTGCAATAGAATTATCCATAACAGCCGTTAATTGTTGCATAGTAATAAGTATTGGCGCACTAGATGTACTAGGGGCCTCTTGTGTGGGCAAAACTGGTGTAGACACAGAAGGGGGTGATGCAGTACCATGCTTACTCCCCTCATCTGAAGAATCATCTTGGGCACTATTATTATCTGTGGCATCATTGTCCCTACTTTGTTTGGACACCATGTCACAATTATCACATATATTTAAATGGGGAGACACATTGGCTTTCATACATATAGAACATCGTTTATCTGATGGTTCAGACATGTTAAACAGGCTTAAACTTGTCAACAAAGCACAAAAAACATTTTAAAATAAAACCGTTACTGTCACTTTAAATTTTAAACAGAACACACTTTATTACTGAATATGCGAAAAAGTATGAAGCAATTGTTCAAAATTCACCAAAATTTCACCACAGTGTCTTAAAGCCTTAAAAGTATTGCACACCAAATTTGAAAGCTTTAACCCTTAAAATAACGGAACCGGAGCCGTTTTTACATTTAACCCCTATACAGTCCCAGGAATCTGCTTTGCTGAGACCCAACCAAGCCCAGAGGGGAATACGATACCAAATGACGCCTTCTATAAGCTTTTTCAGTGGTTCTTAGCTCCTCACACATGCATCTGCATGCCTTGCCTTCCAAAAACAACTGCGCATTAGTGGCGCGAAAATGAGGCTCTGCCTATGACTAGAGAAGGCCCCCATCTGAAAAAGGTGTCCATACAGTGCCTGCCGTTTTTTAACAACAATCCCCAAGATTATAATAACTATAAAGCGCTATAATCTGTCAAATATGCTTAGCAAGTAATCGTTTTAGCCCAGAAAAAAGTCTACCAGTTTTTTAAGCCCTTATAAAGCCTTTATTCTTTTACTTAATCTAAGAAAATGGCTTACCGGTCCCCATAGGGAAAATGACAGCCTTCCAGCATTACCAAGTCGTGTTAGAAATGTGGCCATCATACCTCAGGCAGAAAAGTCTGCCAACTGCTTCCCCCAACTGAAGTTACTTCATCTCAACAGTCCTGTGTGGAAACAGCAATCGATCTTAGTAACGTTTGCTAAAATCATCTTCCTCTCACAAACAGAAATCTTCTTCTCTTTTCTGTTTCAGAGTAAATAGTACATACCAGCACTATTTTAAAATAACAAACACTTGATTGAAGAATAAAAACTACATTTAAACACCAAAAAACTCTTAGCCATCTCCGTGGAGATGTTGCCTGTGCAACGGCAAAGAGAATGACTGGAGTAGGCGGAGCCTAGGAGGGATCATATGACCAGCTTTGCTGGGCTCTTTGCCATTTCCTGTTGGGGAAGAGAATATCCCACAAGTAAGGATGACGCCGTGGACCGGACACACCTATGTTGGAGAAAGGAGGCTTATTTGGGATTTTCAAAAAAGAGAAATTGGGAAATATGGGTTTAAGAGAAAGAAGAACTGTATGCAGAATTAGGATGACATTGAATCAAAAGGAGGCAATAGTGATGCAAACTTTCCCAGTTGGCCTTTTGACTGTCTTTGATCATGTCATTACCTAATTTATTGCAATCAGCTATATGCTCTGGTCTATAAATGTAACACTGCTAGGGGGAAGCAATGCAGAGTTAGCAATGCAGGTTTAGATAGCAGTATTGTAAAATCATCTGTTGACATCTCTTAAGTGAACATTTATAAGTGAGGCACAAACAATTATACAAGAATTGAACAAGGAGTGGACAAGGGATAAGGCAAGTTCTGTTTTAATACGGAGTTGTATCCACTGTTTGACTATTTTGTAAAAATGTCCAATATCTTTATATTCCTCTTTGCCACCCTTTGTCTCTTTACCAAACTACTTTACTCTATTACTCCTCCACCCTCACCACCAGCACTGCTCATTAGCCCATCTCTCTTAACCTCACCTTGCTTTTGTATTCATGAACTTTACACATTCCTAAAGAATCTCACTCCCCCTTGCACCTTATCACCAAAACATTACTGCAAATCTGCATCTCATCTCATGTCACTCTCCCTCTTGCTAGCTGCTGGTGACATCTCCCCTAATCCTGGTCCCCCACAACTTTCTTGCCCTGCACACCTACGTGTGCCCTTCAATAAACTTCAAAAACAAAACTCTGGTAACCTTAATCTTATTCCTCTTGCATCTAAAGCAACCACCCCTTCACTTGTGCACTATGGAACTCTCGCTCTGTTTGCAACAAGCTCACTTCTATCCATGACATATTTATCTCCCACTCTCTCAATCTTCTGGCTCTCACAGAAACCTGGCTCTCTCCTTCAGACACAGCTTCCTCTGCCGCAATGTCACATGGGGATTTCCACTTCAGCCACACTCCTAGATTTGACAATAGGCAAGGAGGTGGTGTTGGTATTTTACTTTCCTCTCATTGCACCTTTCAACAAATATAGCCCTTCTCTTCCCTCACATTTTCTTCATTCGAAACACATATGATTCGCTTATTCTCTCCTCTCTCTATACATGTTGCAGTCATATACCACTGGCTCCTCAACTCTATTTCTAGATCAATTGGCCGCCTGGCTACCTTATTTCCTTTTCTCAGATACCCCTGCCCTCATTCTTGGTGACTTCAACCTCCCTGTTGATAATTCCGCTGCCTTCTCTGTAAAACAGCTTCTGCAACTCACTTCCTCTTTCAGCCTGTCACAATGGACTGACTCAGCTTCTCCCACTCACAAAGATGGTCACTCCCTTGATCTGATTTTCAGCTATCGATCCACTATCTCAAACTTCCCAAACTCCCCTTTTCCTCTTTCTGACCATCACCTCCTCACTTGTAACATCACTTCCCTCCCTACAACTCTCCCTCTTTCTACCCCTCACACCAAACTTCACAGAAGAATCAAGTCATTAGATCAGCAACAGCTCGCTAGCTCTCTCGAACCTCTCCTCTCTTCCATCCCCTCCTTTTCCTGCCCTGATGAATCTATCTGCCACTACAACTCCACCCTTACATCGGTCCTTGACAATCTGGACCCATCTACCATAGCTCGGAAATCATACACTCATCCTAAGCCCTAGCATATTCCTCTGACACGGTACCTACGCAGATGTTCCCGTACTGCTGAGCGACACTGGAGGAAATCTCGGAGTTCAGCTGACTTTCTTCACTATAAGTTCATCTTGAAGTCTTACTATTCTGCCCTTAATCTATATAAACAACATTACTTCTCTACTCTTATCTCTACTCTTTCTTCAAACCCAAAACGTCTGTTTTCCACATTCAATACTCTTCTCTGCCCACCCCCAACTCCAACTACAACTTCTCTCTCAGCTCAAGGTTTTGTCAGCTACTTCAACAACAAAATCGACTCCATCAGAAATGAAATCGGCTCGCAACATACTACCGGTCTCCCATCCCCCAAAAGCTCAGAATCATCCAAAACCCACATAGCCAAAAAATTTAGCTCTTTTCCCCCTGTTAAAAAGGAAGATGTTTCTGCCCTTATACTATCCTCTCACCTCACTACCTGTCCCCTCAACCCCATCCCCTCACAGCTACTCCCCTCCCTCTCTTCTACCCTTACCCCTATATTCACACACATCTTCAATCTCTCCCTCAGCACTGGTATATTTCTGTCATCTCTTAAACATGTACTGGTCACATCTATCCTTAAAAAAACCTTCTCTCGCTCCAACCTCCCCATCCAACTACCGCCCTATTTCCCTACTCCCTTTTGCCTCAAAGATTCTTGAAAAGCTACTATATGCACATCTATCCCATTTTCTTACATTAAACTCCCTCCTTGACCCACTGCAATCTGGATTTAGTCCCCTACACTCCACAGAGACAGCAATTGTTAAGGTTACCAATGACCTACTTACAGCAAAATCCAAAGGCCACTTCTCTCTACTTATCCTCCTTGATCTGACTGCAGCCTTTGATACTGTCGACCACTCTCTTTTGCTCCAAACCCTCCATTCCTTCAGCATCTGCGACACAGCTCTCGTGGTTCTCTTCCTATCTGTCTAACCATACCTTTAGTGAAGCCTTCTTTGGGCCATCCTCTGCCTCGTTACCTCTTACTGTTGGGGTACTGAAAGGCTCGGTCCTCGGTCCCCTCCTCTTCTCAATCTACACGTCCTCATTAGGTTCATTAATAAAGTCCCACAGTTTTCATTATCATTTGTATGCCGATGACACCCAGATCTACCTCTCTGCACCAGAACTATCTCCTTCCTTGCTAACCCGTGGCACTAACTCTCTCATATCTCATCATGGATGTCCTCTCACTACCTCAAGCTAAATCTCTCCAAAACTGAGCTCCTTATTTCCCCCCTTCTTCCAAAATCTCCAGCCCCCATTTCTCTATAACTGTTGATAACTCCATCATTACCCCAACCCCACATGCCCGATGTCTTGGGGTCACACTTAACTCAGATCTATATTTCACTCCTCACATTCAGTCCTTGGCTAAAGCCTGCCGCTTCCACCTTAAAAACATCTCTAAAATTAGACATTTCTTTACACAAGACACAACAAAGATTTTAATCCACTCTATCTTCCTTTCCCGCCTTGACTACTGCAACTCCATCCTCTCTGGTCTCACTAGTCTTTACAATCCATAATGAATGCCTCTGCCAGGCTCATCTTCCTTACACATTGCTCTTCATCTGCTGCACCTCTCTGCCAATCCCTTCACTGGCTTCCTCTTGCCTCCAGGATTAAACACAAAATTCTCACTCTGGCACACAAAGCCCTTAACTGCACTGCTCCCCCCTACATCTCAAACCTTGTCTCCAGATACTCTCCCTCCTGTCTCCTTCGCTCCCCTCATGATCTCCTACTCTCCTCCTCTCTTGTTACAGCCTCACATTCCCGTTTACAGGGATTTTTCCAGACTGGCTCCCATCTTATGGAACTCTCTGCTTCGCTCCACAAGACTTTCTCCTAGTTTTGAAAGCTTCAAGCACTCCCTGAAGACTCTACTATTCAGGGATGGATACAACCTACACTAACCTGCCTATCTCCACTGCTAGCCCCTTCAACCCCATAGCATGTAATCCTATGAGCCCAGCTGTTTGTAGTTCACATTCATAAGAGCCGACTACAACAGTGCAATCTCGGCAGGACCCTGTACCCACTTGACCCCTATAAATGTTATTTTGTATACCACCTATGTTCATAGTGCCGTGGAATTTGTTGGCGCTCTACAAATACCTAATAATAATAATAATAATAATAATAATAATAAAAAAGGTGCATGAGTTTATGCTAAATATGCTTATACATGCAGAGAAAACTTTTATAGAAATAGGTGCATGGTTGCCTAAAAAGTTGTGTGCATTTAATTAACAAAATAGTCCTCTTTTCCACAACTTAGAAATGCCCTTTTTTGTTACTGATGAGAGAATGGCCAATCAGGAAGCAAACTGATAAAGTGTTTGTGAGCATACGCATGTACACACATGCATGACTTTGTGCATGCACACTAACGTTATATAACACAGATCCATGAGAACACAAGGTTGCTTTTATTTTGTCACAACTTGAGAAAGAAAAAAACAATATCATAGGTGTAACATTTCCTTAAAGTGATGGTAAACTTTACATGTTTTCAAATCAGGGGCGGAATATCAATATTATATGTGTATTTGTTATCATGTTTGAAAAATAAAGCAAAACATTAGAAAAGAGTGCATATTTTTACTCCTAACTCACAAGTTAACTGTATGGAAACCTGTGTGGATAAATATTTGTAGTAGATAACCTGTATAAAATAAGTAAAAATTGAGAACATTTCACTGTGTTTTTCTACTGTTTTATTGCCGGGTGTAAATGTAGTATACAATCAAAAACAGCGTTTTTAAATGTAATATTCTGTTACTGGCATTTAAACAGTTCTAGCCGCCAGGGAAGTTAAGATATGGCAACTAAACTATACATTTTTAGAAACTACACTTCCAGGTTTGTCTATCAGATAAGGGTTTGCATTTATATCTCAAAACTGTAGTATGTAACAAATAAGCAAATATTGCACGTGTTTAAAAAACAAAACATTTTCTGAGCAAAGTGCGCTGTTTAGTTATATATTGTGCACTCCAATTTTGTGCTATATATACATGTAGCCCCTTATTTGATGCACCAAGGGGTGTACTTTCCAAAAATGAGCACTTTATTTACTGTATCTTAACCTTCTAGGTGGCTACAGCTGTTTATTTGCAGACATCACCCCTAAAAAATGAAAAGACAATTTTTTTAGACTTTTTTTAGGCTGTCATGTCTAAAATTAAACAACTCTAGCCACATGGGAAGTTAAAAAGGGTACATAAAGTACACATTTGTATGAAGTACACCCCTTTGGGCATCAACTAAGGGGCTACATGTATTTCTAGCACAAAAGTGGAGTGCGTAAAAATTAATGGAATATGGTGCTTTGGTTTTCTAAGTAAAGTGACATGTTCAGCTATTTCTTACGCACTCAAATTTTGCACTATATATATACATGTAGCCCCTTATTTGATGCGCCAAAGGGAGCACTTTCCAAAAATGTGCACCAGGGACACAGCCTCTGTCAGAATCTTCTCTAGCAGATCTAGCGTGATCCGAGAAGGAAACAAAGTCAGAGTTCATCAGACGCTCAGCCATAATTAATTCAAAAAGTGAATAGATATTTTGAAAGAAATTATGCTGCTAGAAAATATATCATTTTTAATGCAAAAAAATAAGCTTCTTTGCAGTAAAAATAAAGGGGTTTTGAAAGACGGGGGAGAGCTGCACAAAGAGGGTGTTTTGAGCACCTTCCAAGGGCTCTAAAAGACTGATTATAAAAATATATATATTTTTTTTTTAAAATAAAAGCATCTCTCTAACATTGATTAATTTGCTATCACGTGACCCAGGTGTTCATGTGATTACAAATATTATATCGGCATCCATATAGTAAGCAAATGTCATTTTTCTTAGCTTGGTGATCAATCCAGTAACGCTGGTTACCACAGTGATCATTAAGGTAATATACTTAAATTGATCTTTTTTTTAAAAAAACAGGGACTAATTTATTTTAGGGAAATCTATTTTGGGGGTCTCTAGGCAATTTTGATCTTTATTTATGTGCCTTTGGAGACCCCCTTATTATTTTTTAAATAATTTTTTAATATATGTATTTTTAACTTTTTTATTTTTTTCACTACACTTTAAAGACTTACGCCGCTGGAAAGGTGAGACGGGCATCTAAGCAGCATACCCCCATCTCTCCATAACTGTCAATTGACAGTTGTAAATAAAGTTATGTGATGACGTCATCCTGCCCTTCAATATGAGGGCAAGATCGGACGAGTGGAGGGAGATGAGGGCCCTCAGGCCCCCCTCAAGGTTAGTGAGTACTAGCGACAGCATGGAGCCGTCGTTAGCACCTGAGGGTGAAACTTAGCGATGGCTCCATGCCGTCACTAGCACTCAAAGGGTTAAGTCTAATGTGCATCCTCATACATGATTAGCTACAACTCTAGCAGAAAAGAGTGTGGAAGGAAAGCTGTTTATTTTTTAAAAACAAACATAACCAAAACAAATACAAAGGTATCATTTACATCAATTGTGAATAGTGTATATTGTAAGGAAATGTATGGAGCAAGGTAACAGAATGATGCTCTAGGATGTACAACACAGATTTAAGCACTACTGATACAGAAATGAGAACCAATAGTAATAATTCTGGAGCGTGGCAATAAAAGTCGGCACAAAGCTACAATGTATGAAAAGTTTGAGTACTATGTTTAAAAAAAATAATTATGCGCAACTAAAAGTTAAGATGAAAACACTACCCACTTTACAAATAACTAGAGAGTACTCTATTTACCAGGAAGACTCGGGGAAGCCAAACATGCAAATAGCCATGTTTATGTACACAAATATATACTAAATAGAACAAGAAACATACAAAACAAAGGCTGAACAATGAAGTAATGTTTTATTATCAATCCAAATATTTAGCACAGCTCTTACAAAATACATTATGTATACCAGGGTGTGACACAAATCTATACAGAAATTCTATTCTCTTTGAAAGTGGTATGTTTTTGTCATTTGCAAGATTAGGTTCTTTAAGTCTTTTTACTAAAGAGAGTATTCTAATTCTAAACACTATTGTTTTTTACTGTGTGCTGTTTTATACCCATCATTTTTGATGTCCATTATCTCTGGTACCTACTTTCCTCTTTTATGAAGTATAACCTGCAACTATGCGCTCTATATAAGTAGCAGGCTAGCAATTATATGTCCAGTATATAATAAAACAATAAATATGAAGACACAAGTTCAATTCTCACACTAGTTCTTTTTCATTGCCTTCAGGTGCTAAGAGGGTTAAACCAAAGTCTGGCCAAGTTCTTAACACACAGAGAACAGTTTGTGACATGTATAATGTCCAGAGAGCTGGAAACACAGAAATATCTGTTTGTCAGAACTAGCTGGGAAAAGCTTAGTCGCAATTAAAAAAAGAGACTATTTTCTACTAAATACACAGTATTAGTGTTGTATACAGGTCTACTAGCGGTATATGTACAACAAGAAATCGTGTGTGCAGGTCAGAGTGATAGAAACATAGAACTATTAGAGTCATTTTAATTTGATTGAAGACAGGATAATGTGTATTTTTTTTAACACATTCTGGCCTTGGTTTGAGCAAAGGAAATTATTTGTACTCTGTTTTTATTGTTGGCCAAAAGTTTACTGTTTAGTTTAGGCATCACATGTTTATTTAAATATACAAGAGAACTGTTAGTGTTTGTGTTAAACTATTGACTTCATATCTGCAAATCCTTCTTCACTTTCCTAGACCGTGAGACCTTATTTGGCGTTGTATTTATTGTCATTTTAGTCTCTTGCACTACAGCTAAATCTTCTCTTAACTTCCGATGTGGCGTGTGGTTGATATTAATGAGCCTGTATTCTGCATTCTTGTCTTTCTTACATGATCTCAGTAGATGGTGGTATTGATGTCTTGGTGTTAAATATCACTTCCTCATTGATGACAGAAACAGATATAAATATAAACAGTTTGTATTACCGTTTATTTTCTATGTTTCAGCTGTTAATATTTTATTTACAAAATAAGAATGTTGCTTCAATTAAAGGGATAATAAATTCAGAATTTATGTTTTAATTAAATCCAGTAAAAAAGTTGTAATACTGTTTCATTATGTAATTTTCATGCTTCAGTAATTTGAATACCTTATTTATCGCTTTTTACTGTCATATGCAGAGTTGAAAGAAGATAGCCAATCAGCATCATCAGTGCTGAGTTCACACTGTTTTATATCCATAATCTTGCAAGGTTTTACTTTGAACTTGCAAAGATTTCATAGTAAATTTTCTTAAACTGTGGTGGGAAATAAAGTGACTGTGCCTGCATATGACAGATACACAGCTCCCTTGTAGTTTCATGACAAGCATTGTTATTGTTTAAAAACATAGATAATGAGGCCTATTTATCAAATGTCTGTCGGACCTGACGCGACAGTGCGGATCAGGTCCGAAAGATATTGCTGAATGCAGGGAGCAATACGCTCTCCGTATTCAGCATTGCACCAGCAGCTCATGTGAGCTG
The DNA here is from genome assembly GCF_027579735.1 of Bombina bombina. NCBI lineage: Eukaryota > Metazoa > Chordata > Amphibia > Anura > Bombinatoridae > Bombina > Bombina bombina. The sequence continues at coordinate 263,680,329 of NC_069506.1, read as the reverse complement.
CTGTTGCAACGCCGTCCCCTGCAGACTCGCAGCCAAAGGGGGTGTCAATCAACCCGATCTTTGTCCGTCTCATCAGAGCAGGCGGACAGGGTTATGGAGCAGCGGTCTTTAGACCGCTGCTTCATAACTGCTGTTTCTGGCGAGTCTAAAGACTCGCCAGAAACACGGGCCCTCAAGCTCCATTCAGAGCTTGATAAATGGGCCTCAATGCCTTTACTACCCATTCCACAGCTTTACACAACCAACATCTTTTTTTTTACATAATGATGTTCATGTGATATTTCCTAGTCATCTTTTACAGTAGGGATGCACCGAAATTTCGGCCGCAGAAAGTTTCGGCCGAAAATGGCATTTTTGGCTATTTCGGTTTTCGGGTTTTTTGCCTGTTATTTTCGGTAAAATTATTGTGTAGCATGTTTCAAATTTGATGCTAGCCTAGAGCTGCTGTTTAAGGTTATTACTTGACTTACTGTTCTGCATATAATGAGTTTTCTATGACTATACTTTATTTGGATAATTGGTAAAAAAAAAAACTGTTAAATATGATTCTGTTACATAGAACTAAATGAAGAATAATACAGTATATTGCTATTTATAATTGTTTTAAGTAGGGATGCACCAAAATTTTGGTCGCAGAAACATTTTGGCCGAAAATGGCATTATTTTTTGCCTGTTTTTTTTCTTGGTAAAATTATTGTGTAGCATATTATTGTTTTAAGATATTTTTGTCCAATTTTAGTGTGTTACTTTCAACAAAAGTGTGGGCTTTTTTTATTGGCTATAATTATGCAAAAAAAAAAAAACTAAAAAAAAATTATTTGAAAAAATACATTTTCGGTATCAGTTTCGGTTTTCGGCCAAGTGCATCCCAGATTTTCGGATTCGGTCCAGAATTTCCATTTTGGTGCATCACTATTTTACAGATATGCACCACTTTCAAGTGATTTATCATATGGGTATAATGTCCCTTTAAATATGCTGCAATTTATCTTATACTGCTAAATTAGATAAATTAAAGATATAATTTACACCTTGCCTCTGATTAATGAAAATAAACTCAAGTGGGTATCCCTAGACTGCTCTGGATATCCAAAATCCTGCAGTATCTGCTAATAAAATACAATTCCAAAGGAGTTTAAAGGAACAGTTTACCATAAATGTTCTCCCCTTTCATTTTTCCCTATGATCCATTTGATGTGACTGAGTGTATTAAATTGTGTGTAAAATGACTGCCACCATTACTTAAAATACATTAGGGCTGGGTCATGGACTATCATTGACCAGAAGGAAATAAAATTATATGGTAGGAATAATTTTAGTTTTCCTTCTATTGGCAGTGAGAGTCCATGCCAACATGCATAACCTATAGGAAACCAATACCCAAGCTGTGGAATGTTCGGGAGGGAAAAAGTAGAAAAAAGAAAGTCCTAAGCACTAAACACCACCTCCTGTAGAACCCTTCTCCCAAATAATGCCTCTACTGAGACAAGAAAAAAACACAAAGAACATTGTGAAAAAGAGAAATGAGAAACACAGTACGATAATGCCGAATAACTCAACTGAGATCTCAATCCTGAAGGCCCAAACTGAAGACCTATTAGGGATAAAACATGCTATGAGTCTCGAAGGACTCCATGCGCGCCTCCCAATAGGTGCTACTGATCAGACTTCTCAACCAAGGAAACAGAGCTGTCTAAAAACCGTGATAACTAACATGTTCCACAGGGAAGCAACAGTTACAAACTAGAGCTAATACAAGCCTGAATCCAAACAAAACTCCAGATCATCTGGCGAACGAACCAGCAAAACATCAAGTCCAAAGTACAAGCCTGAACAGAACAGGTCCATTGGCCCTTTCTCCAGGACTACCTGGAAAAAGCTGAAATTTAGGGGGAGTGTCCACTCTACGCCATGAAAAAGGATCACTGAACCTATCAGTGCAAGAAATACCAGAAACAGTCCAGCCAGCAAAAAAGAAGATCATCACTCGGTCAGAGAAACGTCTCTAATCGAAAATCAACCATTCAATCTCCAGACAGTTAACTGCAGGGTATCAAGAGTATCTAGTAAAAGAACGGTCCTTGGGACAATTATTATTATCGGTTATTTGTAGAGCGCCAACAGATTCCGCAGCGCTAATACATCTTTACAGAGCACCTCTCTGCCTACCTCCTTGATACGAGGCAAAGAACAACTGGAGGGTAGGAGAAGTGGGAGCGATATTTATAGTCTGGTTTGGGGTGTCTTTGTTTCCTCCTGGTGGCCAGGAATAGTCTTTACCATAAGTTATCCCAATAGAAGGAAAAAATGTATGTATATATATATAAAAATAAATAAATAAATATATAAATGTATTTACATATATTATCATCTATCATAATGAGAGGCATGACATTTTTCCCTCTTTTTTCTTCTTGGCCAATGCAGGTGCAGAGAATATATATTTTTAACAAAATACGTCTCTGCATCATTTGTTATTTTTTTAAAGTAATGAATGCAGACACTCTATATATATATATATATATATATATATATATATATATATATGTTATACATATATTCAGTCTGTTACTCAAATTTCATATGGAAGGAGCCTTCAGTAGTCAGGTTGGAGTGTGAAAGTACATCATAGCTAAATTATATTTATGAAATAGTTTCCCATATAAAGACAAGACAGGCTTTCACTAACTTCATGCTACAGACATTACTGCTCAAAGTTAAAGGGACAGTCTTGTCCAGAATTTGTACTGTTTTTAAAGATAAATAATCCCTTTATGACCCATTCCCCAGTTATGCATAACGGACATGGTTATATTAATATACTTTTTTCCTCTGAGATTGCTTTGTATCTAAGCCTCTGCAGACTGCCCCCCTTATTTCAGTCCTTTTGACAGACTTGCATTTTAGCCAATCAGTGCTGACTCCTAGGTAACTCCACAGGAGTGAGCAGAATGTTACCTATATGGCACACATGAACTAGCGCTGTCTAGCTGTAAAAAAAAACTATAAAAATGCACTGAAATAAGAGGCAGCCTTCAAGGGCTAAGAAATTAACATATGAGCCTACCTAGGATTAGATTTCAACAAAGAATACCAAGAGAACAAAGCAAATTTGATGATAAAAGTAAATTGGAAAGTCGTTTGAAGGGACAGTCTAGTCAAAATTAAACTTTCATGATTTAGATAGGGCATGCAATTTTAAACAACTTTCCAATTTACTTTTATCATTAAATTTGCTTTATTCTCTGGGTATTCTTAGTTGAAAGCTAATCATAGGTAGGCTCATATGTTAAATTTCTTAGCCCTTGAAGGCTGCTTCTTATCTGATAGTTTTTCACAGCTAGAAAGCATTAGTTCACGTGTGACATACAGATAACATTGTGCTCACTCCCGTAGAGTTATTTATGAGTCAGCACTCATTGGCTAAAATGCAAGTCTGTCAAAAGAAATAAGTGCACAGTCTGCAGAGGCTTAGATACAAGGTAATCACAGAGGTAAAAAGTATATTAATATAACAGTGTTGGTAATGAAAAACTGGTGAATAGGTAATAAAGGGATTATCTATCTTTTTAATTTCTGGAGTAGACTGTCCCTTTAAAATTGCATGCCCTGTCTGAGTCATGAAAGGTTAATTTTGACGAGACTGTCCCTTTAAAGGATACATGTCAAAACGGTAAGCCCCTCTCACATAACCTGCTCACCTCCTCAGCCTTCCAAGAAAAGCAAGAAAGCTTGTGGAGCCCAATTTAACCCCATGGCTGCCAAAAAGCACTACAGTACATTGTGTTGAAATACACTGCAATCCTCTCTTGGAGCCAAGGGGTTAAAGTGTGCTCAGAATGTTATTTTGTTCTACTATGCAACAAGTGAAGCTTTTCAACAAAAAGGTTTGGCAAATTCAGCATCACTAACCTTGGTTGCTGCCACATTACCTAAAAAATCTCCTACTTTAGGATTGTTAAGACAATTCCCCAATGAGCTTAGCCCCTTCGCAACAAGCTGCATGTGAGTGAGAACTCTCTCCTTCATTTCCTAGGCTGCTCCTAGTGGTTGCTCTATGTGGCTTCTTTAAGCACCCCCAGGCAAAAGGGTGGAGACGGACTGGAGGACACGCACGATCGGATAAAGGGGGAGTGAAAGAAACAGACGCTTACAAGCCAGGAGGTATAATGCAGCAAATATACAGCTACATAATACTTCATTATTAATGTGAACGTGACGTGTCAAAAGGGATATTATACTGTGTACAATGTCTCCCCTTTAATGTGCTTCCAATAATCTGTTTAACCTGCAGGCCCAGAGGCAGAACTTTTTTCACTTTCTGTGATGAGATGAAGAATTTTGTGCAGGTCATTTTGAAATGAAATTCAATTTCTATTAGGCAGTTACACTAAAGAACCATCTCAATTGCAATGTGTTGATTAACTGGAGAATAAAGCATTTTTTTTAAAGTTTTATAATATAATTCAGCAGTTGAAAATCTCATTGCAAATTGGCTGCAGAGAAGAAAAAAACATAATTTATGCTTACCTGATAAATTTATTTCTCTTGTAGTGTATCCAGTCCACGGATCATCCATTACTTATGGGATATTCTCCTTCCCAACAGGAAGTTGCAAGAGGATCACCCACAGCAGAGCTGCTATATAGCTCCTCCCCTCACTGCCATATCCAGTCATTCGACCGAAACAAGACGAGAAAGGAGAAACCATAGGGTGCAGTGGTGACTGTAGTTTAATTAAAATTTAGACCTGCCTTAAAAGGACAGGGCGGGCCGTGGACTGGATACACTATAAGAGAAATAAATTTATCAGGTAAGCATAAATTATGTTTTCTCTTGTTAAGTGTATCCAGTCCACGGATCATCCATTACTTATGGGATACCAATACCAAAGCTAAAGTACACGGATGATGGGAGGGACAAGGCAGGATTAAACGGAAGGAACCACTGCCTGAAGAACCTTTCTCCCAAAAACAGCCTCCGAAGAAGCAAAAGTATAAAATTTGTAAAATTTTGAAAAGGTGTGAAGCGAAGACCAAGTCGCAGCCTTGCAAATCTGTTCAACAGATGCCTCATTTTTAAAGGCCCAGGTGGAAGCCACAGCTCTAGTAGAATGAGCTGTAATCCTTTCAGGGGGCTGCTGTCCAGCAGTCTCATAGGCTAAGCGAATTATGCTCCGAAGCCAAAAGGAAAGAGAGGTTGCCGAAGCTTTTTGACCTCTCCTCTGTCCAGAGTAAACGACAAACAGGGAAGATGTTTGGCGAAAATCTTTAGTAGCTTGTAAGTAAAACTTCAAGGCACGGACTACGTCCAGATTATGTAAAAGACATTCCTTCTTTGAAGAAGGATTAGGACACAATGATGGAACAACAATCTCTTGATTGATATTCTTGTTAGAAACCACCTTAGGTAAAAACCCAGGTTTGGTACGCAGAACTACCTTATCTGCATGAAAAATCAGATAAGGAGAATCACATTGTAAGGCAGATAGCTCAGAGACTCGTCGAGCCGAGGAAATAGCCATCAAAAACAGAACTTTCCAAGATAAAAGTTTAATATCAATGGAATGAAGGGGTTCAAACGGAACTCCTTGAAGAACTTTAAGAACCAAGTTTAAGCTCCACGGGGGAGCAACAGTTTTAAACACAGGCTTAATTATAACCAAAGCCTGACAAAATGCCTGGACGTCTGGAACCTCTGCCAGACGCTTGTGCAAAAGTATAGACAGAGCAGAAATCTGTCCTTTTAAAGAACTAGCTGATAATCCTTTGTCCAAACCCTCTTGGGGAAAGGACAATATCCTAGGAATCCTAACCTTACTCCATGAGTAATTCTTGGATTCACACCAATAAAGATATTTACGCCATATCTTATGGTAGATTTTCCTGGTGACAGGCTTCCGAGCCTGTATTAAGGTATCAATGACTGACTCGGAGAAGCCACGCCTTGATAGAATCAAGCGTTCAATCTCCATGCAGTCAGTCTCAGAGAAAATAGATTTGGATGATTGAAAGGACCTTGTATTAGAAGGTCCTGCCTTAGAGGCAGAGTCCATGGTGGAAAGGATGACATGTCCACTAGGTCTGCATACCAGGTCCTGCGTGGCCACGCAGGCGCTATCAGAATCACAGATGCTCTCTCCTGCTTGATTTTGGCAATCAGACGAGGGAGCAGAGGAAACGGTGGAAACACATAAGCCAGGTTGAAGAACCAAGGAGCTGCTAGAGCATCTATCAGCGTCGTTTCCGGGTCCCTGGACCTGGATCCGTAACAAGGAAGCTTGGTGTTCTGGCGAGACGCCATGAGATCCAGTTCTGGTTTGCCCCAACGATGGATCAGTTGAGCAAACACCTCCGGATGGAGTTCCCACTCCCCCGGATGAAAATTCTGACGACTTAGAAAATCCGCCTCCCAGTTCTCTGCGCCTGGGATGTGGATCGCTGACAGGTGGCAAGAGTGAGACTCTGCCCAGCGAATTATCTTTGAGACTTCTAACATCGCTAGGGAACTCCTGGTTCCCCCTTGATGGTTGATGTAAGCCACAGTCGTGATGTTGTCCGACTGAAATCTGATGAACCTAAGGGTTGCTAACTGAGGCCAAGCTAGAAGAGCATTGAATATTGCTCTTAACTCCAGAATATTTATTGGGAGGAGTTTCTCCTCCTGAGTCCACGATCCCTGAGCCTTCAGGGAGTTCCAGACTGCGCCCCAACCTAGAAGGCTGGCATCTGTTGTTACAATCGTCCAATCTGGCCTGCGAAAGGTCATACCCTTGGACAGATGGACCCGAGATAGCCACCAGAGAAGAGAATCCCTGGTCTCTTGATCCAGATTTAGTAGAAGGGACAAATCTGAGTAATCCCCATTCCACTGACATAGCATGCATAATTGCAGCGGTCTGAGATGCAGGCGCGCAAATGGCACTATGTCCATTGCCGCTACCATTAAGCCGATGGACTCCGTCAGGTAAATTTTCATCTCTACAGAATCTATAAGAGTCCCTAGGAAGGTGACTCTTGTGAGTGGTGATAGAGAACTCTTTTCCACGTTCACTTTCCACCCATGCGACCTCAGAAATGCCAGAACTATCTCTGTATGAGACTTGGCAATTTGAAAGCTTGACGCCTGTATCAGGATGTCGTCTAGATACGGAGCCACCGCTATGCCTCGCGGTCTTAGAGCCGCCAGAAGTGAGCCCAAAACCTTTGTAAAAATTATCGGGGCTGTGGCCAACCCGAAGGGAAGAGCTACAAATTGGTAATGCCTGTCTAGAAAGGCAAACCTTAGGAACTGATGATGATCTTTGTGAATCGGTATGTGAAGGTAGGCATCCTTTAAGTCCACTGTGGTCATGTACTGACCCTCTTGGATCATGGGTAGGATGGTCCGAATAGTTTCCATTTTGAATGATGGAACTCTGAGAAATTTGTTTAAGATCTTTAGATCCAAGATTGGTCTGAAGGTTCCCTCTTTCTTGGGAACCACAAACAGATTTGAATAAAACCCCTGTCCCTGTTCCGTCCACGGAACTGGATGGATCACTCCCAGTACTAGGAGGTCTTGCACACAGCTTAGGAATGCCTCTTTCTTTATCTGGTTTGCTGATAACCTTGAAAGATGAAATCTCCCTTGTGGAGGAGAAGCTTTGAAGTCCAGAAGATATCCCTGAGATATGATCTCCAACGCCCAGGGATCCTGAACATCTCTTTCCCACGCCTGGGCGAAGAGAGAAAGTCTGCCCCCCACTAGATCCGTTTCCGGATAGGGGGCCGTTCCTTCATGCTGTCTTGGGGGCAGCAGCAGGTTTTCTGGCCTGCTTGCCCTTGTTCCAGGCCTGGTTAGGTTTCCAGGCCTGTCTGGAATGAGCAACAGTTCCCTCTTGTTTTGAAGCAGAGGAAGTTGATGCTGCTCCTGCCTTGAAATTTCGAAAGGCAAGAAAATTAGACTGTTTGGCCTTTGATTTGGCCCTGTCCTGAGGAAGGGTATGACCCTTGCCTCCAGTAATGTCAGCAATAATTTCCTTCAAGCCAGGCCCGAATAAGGTCTGCCCCTTGAAAGGAATGTTGAGTAACTTAGACTTTGAAGTCACGTCAGCTGACCAGGATTTAAGCCATAGTGCCCTACGCGCCTGGATGGCGAATCCGGAATTCTTAGCCGTTAGTTTAGTCAAATGAACAATGGCATCAGAAACAAATGAGTTAGCTAGCTTAAGCGTTCTAAGCTTGTCAATAATTTCCTCCAATGGAGCTGTATGGATGGCCTCTTCCAGGGCCTCAAACCAGAATGCCGCTGCAGCAGTGACAGGCGCAATGCATGCAAGGGGCTGCAAAATAAAACCTTGTTGAATAAACATTTTCTTAAGGTAACCCTCCAATTTTTTATCCATTGGATCTGAAAAAGCACAACTGTCCTCAACCGGGATAGTGGTACGCTTTGCTAAAGTAGAAACTGCTCCCTCCACCTTAGGGACCGTCTGCCATAAGTCCCGTGTAGTGGCGTCTATTGGAAACATTTTTCTAAATATAGGAGGTGGGGAAAAGGGCACACCGGGTCTATCCCACTCCTTGCTAATAATTTCTGTAAGCCTTTTAGGTATAGGAAAAACGTCAGTACACACCGGCACCGCATAGTATCTATCCAGCCTACACAATTTCTCTGGAATTGCGTCTGTGTTACAGTCATTCAGAGCAGCTAATACCTCCCCAAGCAATACACGGAGGTTCTCAAGCTTAAATTTAAAATTAGAAATCTCTGAATCAGGTTTCCCCGAGTCAGAGATGTCACCCACAGAATGAAGCTCTCCGTCCTCATGTTCTGCATACTGTGACGCAGTATCAGACATGATTCTTACAGCATTTGCGCGATCTGTATCTCTCCTAAACCCAGAGCTATCGCGCTTGCCTCTTAATTCAGGCAATCTAAATAATACCTCTGACAGGGTATTATTCATGATTGCAGCCATGTCCTGCAAGGTAATCGCTATGGGCGTCCCTGATGTAATTGGCGCCATATTAGCATGCGTCCCCTGAGCGGGAGGCGAAGGGTCTGACACGTGGGGAGAGTTAGTCGGCATAACTTTCCCCTCGACAGAACCCTCTGGTGATAATTATTTTATAGATAAAGACTGATCTTTACTGTTTAAGGTGAAATCAATACATTTAGTACATATTCTCCTATGGGGCTCGACCATGGCTTTCAAACATAATGAACAAGTAGGTTCCTCTGTATCAGACATGTTTAAACAGTCTAGCAATGAGACTAGCAAGCTTGGAAAACACTTAAAACAAGTTTACAAGCAATATAAAAAACGTTACTGCGCCTTTAAGAAACACAAATTTTGTCCAAATTTGAAATAACAGTGAAAAAAGGCAGTTACACTAACGAAATTTTTACAGTGTATGTAACAAGTTAGCAGAGCATTGCACCCATTTGCAAATGGATGATTAACCCCTTAATACCAAAAACAGAACAACAAATGACAAAAACGTTTTTTAAACAGTCACAACAACTGCCACAGCTCTACTGTGGCTTTTTACCTCCCTCAATACGACTTTTGAAGCCTTTTGAGCCCTTCAGAGAAGTCCTGGAACATGCAGGAAGAAGCTGGATGTCTGTGTCTGTAATTTTTGCTGCGTAAAAAAGTGCTAAAATAGGCCCCTCCCACTCATATTACAACAGTGGAAAGCCTCAAGGAACTGTTTCTAGGCAAAATTCAAGCCAGCCATGTGGAAAAAACTAGGCCCCAATAAGTTTTATCACCAAACATATATAAAAAACGATTAAACATGCCAGCAAACGTTTTAAAATACACTTTTATAAGAGTATGTATCTCTATTAATAAGCCTGATACCAGTCGCTATCACTGCATTTAAGGCTTTACTTACATTACTTCGGTATCAGCAGCATTTTCTAGCAAATTCCATCCCTAGAAAATATTTTAACTGCACATACCTTATTGCAGGAAAACTTGCACGCTATTCCCCCTCTGAAGTTACCTCACTCCTCAGAATATGTGAGAACAGCAAAGGATCTTAGTTACTTCTGCTAAGATCATAGAAAACGCAGGCAGATTCTTCTTCCAAATACTGCCTGAGATAAACAGTACACTCCGGTACCATTTAAAAATAACAAACTTTTGATTGAAGAAATAAACTAAGTATAAAACACCACAGTCCTCTTACGACCTCCATCTTAGTTGAGAGTTGCAAGAGAATGACTGGATATGGCAGTGAGGGGAGGAGCTATATAGCAGCTCTGCTGTGGGTGATCCTCTTGCAACTTCCTGTTGGGAAGGAGAATATCCCATAAGTAATGGATGATCCGTGGACTGGATACACTTAACAAGAGAAAAAGAAATGTTGTTACGTTTTTAAAATGTCTTTTAAATAAATGTATTTCCTTTGCTCTTGGTCTAAAATCACATAATTATAAGGTAAAATGTAGTAATAAAAAAGTGCATTGCTACAAGAATGTCTTATGCAGGAGTCACAGTTTTGCAGACAAGGAAAGGGGACGGGGTTGCAAAACTCCATTAAAGCCAGTCCTGCTCCATATTAAACTGTTCTCTTCAAACAGTGTTTCGCTCAGGTTGTACTGTTATGGAAATCTTACACAGTGCAGCCAGAGCACAGCACTGTTTGAAGAGAACAGCCTGATGCCGAGCAGTGCTGCAACGATAAAGAGCTAACAGTTACTGCATGTGTCATGTTCTTTCTGCAGACATGCTGCATTTTCTGTGATGACATCTCAGATCATGCATGTTCTGCCTTGTGGCCTACTGGATTTTAATTAATTGTTTACAAATACATTAATTACCTTTTTTTGGTCATTTGAAATTGCTGTTTTGTCTGTTGAAACCACCACCTATACTGAAAAGTACTTAAGTATATACTCTAGAAAAGCTATGTAAGCAAGATGCAGCCACATAAATCTATCTACAGTAGGGGTGGGAAAAAGTCCAGCCCATTTGAAAGGGTGTTTCTGAAGCTGCTATAAATACAATGGACTCTTATCAGCTGCTTGTCTGAGTACATTGCTGTTTTAATGGAGAAAGAAGACAGACAGCAGTCAGTATTTGCCAATATGCAAATGTATAACAAATATGATTACCAGTAAATCTTATTTACATCTTGTGCTGTGGTGAGAGTCTAATTCAGCCAAACCACACTTAAAATCCTGCAGTTTTTGTATTAATACGTGTAGTATGAGAAAAAGGCATGCATTGTATTATGTGATGGAATCTTTTAAACACACTGACAATAAGATAAACAAAAGCATAGACAGAAAGATATGGACAGCTAGACTGCTAGATAGATAGATAGATAGATAGATAAATAGAATCCAAGAATTGTAGGTGCTTTACATTCTGTATAGTCTTCATTTAACAAACTGTTGAGCTCTGTATTATGCTAGATTTCAATCTCTGCTGCTAACAAGAACACGACATCTTGAAAAACATCCTTGTCTTTCTTGCTGATTTAACATGAAGCCTGATGTGGAGAAATGCAGGCATGTGAGATAATTTATCAGGCACAGAACTAATGCTTCACTAGAATTTCTAACAAGCGCATACACACGCTCATATTTATAGATTCTTGTTTGGGACTAAATGAACCACTCAACTATTTGCAATTGACGTGCAATTTGAGGCATTTTAGCAAGTTCGCTAATGTTGTAACTTGTGCACGGTCATATCAAGGTCAAGCAACATTTTCTACACATTATCTGTGTATGTTGCAAACATCATAGAATATGGAAAGCTGCCTCCTTGCATCAAATAAGCTAAATCTAAATAATGGAGCAGAACTTTTTTTACTCTGATATTGTACGTTTTTTCACAGCCCCTGAGCACCTGCTGACTGGTCTGTACCCTCTACATATTTAGACAGGCATCTGCACTGTGCACGTGCAGCAACAAGTAGCTTGCACTGGGATTGCACACAAAATACTGATCTAAAAAGTCAGTGTTCTCCTCAGAAAATGTTGCCAGCCAGGTGGTATTATGAACTAGTCAGGTTGGTGGTAGCGTCATACTTTGTAATATTCTCTGCTATCCAAAAGACAAATTAATTTCAATATAAATACATTAAATTATAATTTGTGCACCCATTAGAAGGTCCTGGGGAAATCACTGTAAAGTATTTTTGTTTGTTTTTAACCCCTTAACCGATGAGCCAATTTCCACCCTTGTCATCCCACAACCGTTATCCGCAACGCAACATTGGCTGGCAAAATTTAAGATTGCACACAAGTTCTCTTATTGAAAACCATACATTGCTCCCTTGCAAGAGCAGGGGTTGTCAAACAGCTTGGTCTAATCAGTTTGAAGTGGTTTTAATTTGCCACCACTGAGGTAGCAAAGAAATTGGGAACTAGTGGTTTTATGACTTCTACATTTTAAATCACGGTTGCAGGCCTGCATGTGCTAAACTCACCCAATGATATACTATATATGCAAAATACCTTATATCATGATTATCCCACTTTTTTCAAACATTACAAAAAAATTAAAACATTTAGCTGTTACCAAATAAGCATAAACCAACAAAAACATTTCTCTCATGCATACAAAGGAGAAATATTTAAACATATTTTCCCCTTTGTTAGATAAAACAAATATGATAATTTCCCTTACCTAACATCACAAACATAACACAGCATTTGTATTTTTTGTTAAATAAATTTTAAGCTCATTAAACACAATAGAATGCCAGCTCAATCCTATTGGCTGATTGCATCAGTTAATAGGATTTTTCTACCTTAATTCCGATTGGCTGATAGAATTCTATCAGCCAATCGGAATTGAAGGGACGCCATCTTGGATGACGTCATTTAAAGGAACCTTCATTCGAGAAGAGCCGTCGGATGAAGAGGATGCTCCGCGTCGGATGTCTTGAAGATGGACCCGCTCCTCGCCGGGTGGATGAAGATAGAAGATGCCGTCTGGATGAAGACTTCTGCCCGTCTGGAGGACCACTTCACCTGGCTTGGATGAAGACTTCTCCCGGCTTCGTTGAGGACTTCGGCCCGGTTGGGTGAAGACGTCTCCCGCTAAGGTGATCTTTAAGGGGGGATTGGGTGGGTTTTAGAGTAGGGTTGGTTGTGTGGGTGGTGAGTTTTAATGTTGGGGGGGTGATTTGTACTTTTTTTTTTTTACAGGTAAAAGAGCTGATTACTTTAGGGCAATGCCCAGCAAAAGGTCCTTTTAAGGGCTATTTGTAATTTAATGTAGGGTAGGGGTTTTTTTATTGGGGGGGGGGGTTATTTTTTTAGGGGGATTAGATTAGGTGTAATTAGTTTAAAATTCTTGTAATTTGTTTATTATTTTCTGTAATTTAGTGTTTGAGTTTTTTTGTACTTTAGATAATTTAATTTAATTGTATTTAATTTAGTTAATTTATTTAATTATAGAGTAGTGTTAGGTGCTAGTGTAACTTAGGTTAGGTTTTATTTTACAGGTACTTTTGTATTTATTTTAACTAGGTAGTTATTAAATAGTTAATAACTATTTAGTAACTATTCTACCTAGTTAAAATAAATACAAACTTGCCTGTAAAATAAAAATAAGCGATAAGCTAGATACAATGTAACTATTAGTTATATTGTAGCTAGCTTAGGGTTTATTTTATAGGTAAGTATTTAGTTTTAAATAGGAATAATTTATTAAATGATAGGAATATTTATTTAGAATTATTTAAATGTTATTTAGGTTAGGGGGTGTTAGCGTTAGGGTTAGACTTAGGTTTAGAGGTTAATAACTTTAATATAGTGGCAGCGACGTTGGGGGCGGCAGATTAGGGGTTAATAACTATAATGTAGGTGTCGGCGACGTTGGGGGCAGCAGATTAGGGGTTAATACATATAATGTAGGTGGTGGCGGTGTCCGGAGCGGCAGATTAGGGGTTAATAATATAATGCAAGTGGCGGCGATGTCGGGGGCGGCAGATTAGGGGTGTTTAGACTCGGGGTTCATGTTAGGGTGTTAGGTGTAGACATAAATGTATTCTCCCCATAGGAATCAATGGGGCCGCGTTAGGAGCTAAACGCTGCTTTTTTGCAGGTGTTATTTTTTTTTTCAGCCGGCTCTCCCCCATTGATTCCTATGGGGAAATTGTGCACGAGCACGTTTAGCCAGCTCACCGCTAACGTAAGCAGCGCTGGTATTGAGGTTAGATGTGGAGCAAAATTATGCTCTACGCTCATTTTTTTGTGGTTAACGCCCGGTTTGTAAAAACCCGTAATACCAGCGCTGTCTGTAAGTGAGCGGTGAGAGAAAACTGCTCGTTAGCACCGCATAGCTTCTAACGCAAAACTCGTAATCTAGCAGTAGGTTTTTTAAATGCTGCAAATTGCCTATAACAGCTATCTGGTTTGCAGCATTTATAGTTTACAAAGTTTGCTTTTTTGGTCTTTCTAGGGAGTGTGTGACAAGTGCAGATTTTACAAAAATTCAACAGGTGTTTAATGTGCCTTTAATTATTAACAGCCAATCAGGAACTTTACAGGGGAATGTATTAAATTTTACTGGTAATATTATAGGGAACCAATCTTTTTGTAAACAGGGCTCAAACTGTAGAATGTCCGTCCTGAGCTATGTAAGATTTAGATGTTATACTAAAGGGACATGAAACACTATTTTTTTTCTTTCATGATTCAGATGGAGCAGGCAATGTTAAACAACTTTCTATTTTACTTTTATTACCTCATTTTGTTTATTCTCTTGGTATCTTTTTTTGAAAAGCAGGAACGCAAGCTCATGAACGTGCACGTGTCTGGAGCACTATACGGCAGCAGTTTTGCAAGAATGTTTCCTGCCATGTAGTGCTATAGACATCTACCTAGGTATCTCTTCAGCACAGAATACCATGCAAATTTAATAATAGAGGTAAAACGGAAACTTTTTTTTAAAACATGTTACTCTCTATGTAAATTGTAAAAGTAAATTTTTGGGTTTCATATCCCTTTAACCGAGGGTTCAACAAACTCAGGCACCAGGGTGCCACTGCGCCTTAAAGAATGCACTGGTCGATGTGTATATATACATATTTGTCTTTGAATATACTATAATATTATATATACACACATACATCATTCTTGTTTTCTTGTTGACTTCTAGATTTTGAACACATTTGCAGAGCCCTGTATTAATTCGTTTTTCATTTAATAAATCTTGAAGAGTTTGAAAACAGCCTACTCGAAATTCCAATGGTATCCTGGCTAAATCAATGCTTTTGTTGTCCTCCAAATCCAAAGTTAAAGGACATTTCGTTTTGACTACAGCTGTTTTAATCCCTACAAATCAGCCGTAGATTAAAGGGATATGAAAACCATTTTTACATAAGTGCATTTAAAATTGCAATTAAGCACCGCATTGAGAAAGGTCTGAATACGAAACAAAAGTCTTTAGCTGTGTATCAGCCAATCGCAGGCTCATATGTATATATTGTAAACTCTTGCACATGCTCAGTGATAGCTTGTGCCTGAGAAAGTGTGCATATAAAAATACTGGGCACAATTTGATAATGGCAGTATATTGGAAAGTCACTTAAAATTGAATGCTCTATCTAAATGATAAAAGTTTCATTTAAACTTCAGTGTCCCTTTAAATATTTCACAAAATTGTTTGGCCCACAGAAGGGGAAGGGTTAAAAAGTAAAGGTCAGTATAGGTAACAGAAGACGCCATTCAACTGCACACTTGATATTTAACTTTGTGGTCAACTCCTAAATTTGATGTTTTTGAGCTACACTTTTTACAAATATATATATATATATATATATATATATATATATATATATATATATATATATATATATATATATATATATATAGCCTTGTTATCTGACATTACGTACAGGCTACTGAGTTCTTCCTGTGTAGCAAGACGCTGGCAGCTATTCAGTTCTTTTATATACACAGAATAGGGGGGAGGCAATATCCTGCTTTAAATAGCCGTGTACTAAAAGGTGGTGTGAAATTGCTGGAATTTTTTTTAATGAAATGGTTTGCATCATCATTGCATACAAGTTTTGTTCTAATATGTTTTTACACAAAATAAAGAAATATTCTTATATGGTGCAATAATTAATAGAAAAGGTAAAACGCTGATTGCTTATCAGCAAATAGTTACTATAAGAGACATTTCCACATCTGAAGATGAACCATCCATGTTTAGAAACTACTTTTAAGCATCGTGACCCTAGATAACTAACCACAAACAGGTAAAAAATATAGTCCCACTTTTAAACTGCAAATCTTGTTGCCCCCAAGCAGTAAAAATGTTGTGTTTGGCAGCTACATGCCACTGAGGCTTATCATTGGCTGACTGACTGCATCCTGCTAAGGACATAAAAAGCATGAAACTCTCAACTTGAACTTGACCCATATGTTCACCCCCTTTACATGGGGGGGGGGGGGTTATTCGCATATTTATCAAGGGTCATCGTCCCTTTAATGCTGGCTACCAATTTTGGGGATTATTCTACATATCCATATCCAAATAAAACAATCTCTTGCTAGATCCTAGTTTTGATATAAATGTGTTGACCACTTGGCAACAGAATATATTAAACCATTACAATCTATAAAGGGGTATTACATAAAAAAATCCCCTCTGATATTAGGTTCAATTGACCTATAGCTATTAAGAAGCTTCCCTATGCTTGAAATTGATGTGCATTATGGAGAATATCACAAAACACTTAAAGGGACTGTATACTATAAAATTGTCTTTTCCCTTAATGTGTTTCCAATAACTTTTTTTACCAGCTGCAGGGAATACAATGTATGAGATTTGCTTTCTTAAGGTTTATTTGTGTATATGAATTAGCTGGTTTTGTGATTTGAAGCCACAACCTAATAAAATGGATTGAGCTTGTAGGTATCAGATCTCATTACTTTATCACATTGTGTACATAAACCTGCTTTTTTATCTTATTTTTATCTGTAAACCAATCACCAATACTTGGAGAGAACAATGGAAAAACAAAATGTATGCTTACCTGATAAATTTATTTCTCTTGTGGTGTATCCAGTCCACGGATCATCCATTACTTGTGGGATATTCTCCTTCCCAACAGGAAGCTGCAAGAGGATCACCCACAGCAGAGCTGTCTATATAGCTCCTCCCCCAACTGCCACTCCCAGTCATTCGACCGAAGACAAGCAAGAGAAAGGAGAAACTATAGGGTGCAGTGGTGACTGTAGTTTAAAAATAAAACACACCTGCCTTATAATGACAGGGCGGGCCGTGGACTGGATACACCACAAGAGAAATAAATTTATCAGGTAAGCATAAATTTTGTTTTCTCTTGTAAGGTGTATCCAGTCCACGGATCATCCATTACTTGTGGGATACCAATACCAAAGCTATAGGACACGGATGAAGGTAGGGACAAGGCAGGTGCTTAAACGGAAGGCACCACTGCCTGCAAGACCTTTCTCCCAAAAATAGCCTCCGAAGAAGCAAAAGTATCAAATTTATAGAATTTTGAAAAAGTATGAAGCGAAGACCAAGTCGCCGCCTTACAAATCTGTTCAACAGAAGCCTAATTTTTGAAAGCCCATGTGGAAGCTACCGCTCTAGTAGAATGAGCTGTAATCCTTTCAGGAGGCTGCTGGCCAGCAGTCTCATAAGCTAAGCGTATTATACTCCTTAGCCAAAAAGAAAGAGAAGTTGCCGAAGCCTTTTGGCCTCTCCTCTGTCCAGAGTAGACAACAAACAATGCAGATGTTTGACGAAAATCTTTAGTAGCTTGTAAATAAAACTTTAAAGCACGAACCACGTCAAGATTGTGTAAAAGACGTTCCTTCTTTGAAGAAGGATTAGGACACAGTGACGGTACAACAATCTCCTGATTGATATTTTTATTAGATACCACCTTAGGTAGAAAACCAGGTTTGGTACGTAACACTACCTTATCTGCATGAAAAATTAGATAAGGGGAATCACATTGTAAAGCAGATAACTCCGAAACTCTTCAAGCCGAGGAGATAGCTACTAAAAACAGAACTTTCCAAGATAAGAGCTTAATATCTATGGAATGCAAAGGTTCAAACGGAAACCCCTTGAAGAACCTTAAGAACTAAATTTAAACTCCAAGGCGGAGCAACAGGTTTAAACACAGGCTTGATTCTGACTAAAGCCTGACAAAACGCCTGCACGTCTGGAACCTCAGCCAGACGTTTGTGCAAAAGAATAGACAGAGCAGAAATCTGTCCCTTTAAGGAACTAGCTGACAAACCCTTCTCCAATCCTTCTTGGAGAAAAGATAATATCCTAGGAATCCTGACCTTACTCCATGAGTAACCCTTGGGTTCACACCAATGAAGATATTTACACCATATCTTATGATAGATTTTCCTGGTGACAGGCTTTCGCGCCTGTATTAAGGTATCAATGACCGACTCAGAGAAACCACACTTTGATAAAATCAAGCGTTCAATCTCCAACCGCAGTGAAATTAGATTTGGATGGTTGAAAGGACCCTGAAGTAGAAGGTCCTGTTTCAGAGGCAGAGTCCATGGTGGAAAGGATGACATGTCCACCAGATCTGCATACCAAGTCCTGCGTGGCCACGCAGGTGCTATCAAAATCACTGATGCTCTCTCCTGCTTGACCTTGGCAATCAGACGAGGGAGCAGAGGAAACGGTGGAAACACATAAGCCAGGTTGAAGGACCAAGGCGCTGCTAGAGCATCTATCAGCGCTGCCTTGGGATCCCTGGACCTGGATCCGTAACAAGGAAGCTTGGCGTTCTGGCGAGACGCCATGAGATCCAGTTCTGGTTTGCCCCAACGTTGAATCAACTGTGCAAACACCTCCGGATGGAGCTCCCACTCCCCCGGATGAAAAGTCTGTCGACTTTATCTTTGAAACCTCCAACATCGCTAGGGAACTCCTTGTTCCCCCTTGATGGTTGATGTAAGCTACAGTCGTGATGTTGTCCGACTGAAATCTGATGAACCTCACTGCCGCTAGCTGAGGCCAAGCCTGAAGAGCATTGAATATCGCTCTTAGTTCCAGAATGTTTATCGGAAGGAGTGCCTCCTCCTGAGTCCACGACCCCTGAGCCTTCAGAGAGTTCCAGACTGCACCCCAGCCCAGAAGGCTGGCATCTGTTGTTACTATTGTCCAATCTGGCCTGCGGAAGGTCATACCTTTGGACAGATGGACCAGAGATAGCCACCAGAGAAGAGAATCCCTGGTCTCTTGATCCAGATTTAGTAGAGGGGACAAATCTGTGTAATCCCCATTCCACTGACTGAGCATGCAGAGTTGCAGCGGTCTGAGATGTAGGCGGGCAAACGGAACTATGTCCATTGCTGCTACCATTAAGCCGATTACTTCCATACACTGAGCCACCGAAGGGCGAGAAGTAGAATAAAGAACACGGCAGGAATTTAGAAGTTTTGACAACCTGGCCTCTGTCAGGTAAATCCTCATTTCTACGGAATCTATCAGAGTTCCCAGGAAGGAAACTCTTGTGAGAGGGGATAGAGAACTCTTTTTTTTTTTTCGTTCACTTTCCACCCATGAGACCTCAGGAATGCCAGAACAATGTCCGTATGGGACTTGGCAATTTGGAAATTCGACGCCTGTATCAGAATGTCGTCTAAGTAAGGGGCTACTGCTATGCCCCGCGGCCTTAGGACCGCCAGAAGTGACCCCAGAGCCTTCGTAAAGATTCTTGGTGACGTAGCTAACTCAAAGGGAAGAGCCACAAACTGGTAATGCCTGTCTAGGAAGGCGAACCTGAGAAACCGATGATGATCTTTGTGTATCGGAATGTGAAGATAAGCATCCTTTAAGTACACGGTAGTCATGTATTGACCCTCCTGGATCATAGGTAGGATGGTTCGAATAGTCTCCATCTTGAAAGATGGGACCCTGAGAAATTTGTTTAGGATCTTGAGATCTAAGATTGGTCTGAAGGTTCCCTCTTTCTTGGGAACCACAAATAGATTTGAATAGAAGCCTTGCCCCTGTTCCTCCTTTGGAACTGGGTGGATCACTCCCATAACTAGGAGGTCTTGAACACAATGTAAGAATGCCTCTCTCTTTATCTGGTCTGCAGATAATTGTGAGAGGTGAAATCTTCCTTTTGGGAAAGAAGCTTTGAAGTCCAGAAGATATCCCTGGGACACAATTTCCAACGCTCAGGGATCCTGGACATCTCTTGCCCAAGCCTGGGCGAAGAGAGAAAGTCTGCCCCCTACTAGATCCGTTACCGGATCGGGGGCTGATCTTTCATGCTGTCTTAGAGGCAGCAGCAGGCTTCTTGGCCTGCTTACCTTTGTTCCAAGCCTGGTTAGGTCTCCAGACCGGCTTGGACTGAGCAAAATTTCCCTCTTGTTTTGTATTAGAGGAAGTTGATGCTGCGCTCATCTTAAAGTTTCGAAAGGCACGAAAATTAGTTTGTTTGGTCCTTAATTTGTTAGACCTATCCTGAGGAAGGGCATGACCTTTTCCTCCAGTAAAATCAGAAATGATCTCCTTCAGTCCAGGCCCGAATAGGGTCTGCCCCTTGAAGGGAATGTTGAGAAGCTTAGACTTTGAAGTAACGTCAGCTGACCAGGATTTAAGCCATAGCGCCCTACGCGCCTGAATAGCAAAACCTGAGTTCTTAGCCGTTAGTTTAGTTAAATGAACAATGGCGTCAGAAACAAATGAATTGGCTAGCTTAAGCTCTTTAAGCTTGTCAAGTATATCATCCAATGGGGTTTCTACCTGTAAGGCCTCTTCCAGAGACTCAAACCAGAAGGCCGCAGCAGCAGTGACCGGGGCAATGCATGCAAGAGGCTGGAGAATAAACATTTTATTAAGGTAACCCTCTAACTTTTTATCCATTGGATCTAGGAAAGCACAACTGTCCTCGGTAGAAACTGCTCCCTCCACCTTAGGGACCGTTTGCCATAAGTCCCGTGTAGCGGCATCTACTGGAAACATTTTGATTGAAGATAAACTAAATAAATACACCACATCTCTCTAGCTACTTCCTTTCTTGTCGAGAGCTGCAAGAGAATGACTGGGAGAGGCAGTTGGGGGAGGAGCTATATAAACAGCTCTGCTGTGGGTGATCCTCTTGCAGCTTCCTGTTGGGAAGGAGAATATCCCACAAGTAATGGATGATCCGTGGACTGGACACACCTTACAAGAGAAATTAACATTTTATTACCTTATCTCTTCTATGCCCCACTTAGAGTGTAAATTTTTCTACTGGCTGTGTTAACACAGCTTGGCCTTGAGGCCAAAAACTTTCAGGATGGGTGGGGATACCACAGACTAAATAAACTATTTCAAATGCCAATATAAGGGTAATGGAAATACTTGAAAAAATTTAATACACTCTAGCAGGTAAAGTGGATTATTGGGAACAAATTAAAGGGGAGAACATTTTTTAGTAAACTGTCCCTTTAATTCTTAAATTCTGGAGACAAACTGATACTCCTTCCTTAGTAGAGTGGAGAGCTAGAGTCTCTACCACCTTAAAGGGACAGTGTACTGTAAAATGGATTTACCCTTAATGTATATCCAATGACTTGCCATACCAGCATCAGAGTAAAAAATGTATGTGAAATTGTTCCTTCGTGTTTATTTTTAAATATAAAATACTTGTTTTGTTCCTTGACACCACAACCCATAAATATGTGCTGAGCTTTCAGAAAAATTAGATCTCCTTATTTTATCACTATCTGTACACACAAATTATTCCATGGGGCCAATTTATTATAGTGCGAGCGGACATGATACGATGTAGTGTATCATGTCCGCTGCACTTCGATAAATGCTGACAGCATACGCTGTCAGCATTTATCATTGCACAAGCAGTTCTTGTGAACTGGATGTGCAATGCCGCTCCTGCAGATTCACGGCCAATCTGCCACTAGCAGCGGGTGTCAATCAGCCCGATCGTATAGGATCGGGCGGATTGATGTCCGCGGCCTCAGAGCAGACGGACCAGTAATGGAGCAGCGGCCTTTAGACCGCTGTTTCATAACTTCTGTGGCTAATTTGGACCCCATATCTCAAATATGTCTGTATACTAAAGCACAATACTTGGGGCCTTATATTCAAAACCTCACTGGCATGCAAATAAATCACACAAAGGGCCTTAGGTAACTTGTGTCTAGTCGATAGACCAAGACCAATAGACATGTCTTTACCAACAAAGATTCTATGACAGAGCCAGAGTGATAGCCCTAACAATTTTAGTATGGGCTAGATTACAAGTGGTGTGCTATTTTAATGTATTTATGTTATGTTTGTGCAACTTTTTTTGATCCCTAAACAATTACGCAAGAACTTCAGTCGTGTTAACCCAACTTGCATTAAATGCGATTGCGCTCTCACGTACACTTTCAAATATGAATGCAAATTAACGCAGCTACAATATTTTTATATCGCGCATGCACTAACGTTAGCGCACCACTTGTATTCTAGTCCTATATGTGTACTCTAGTCATTATGATTTATGCCTTTTCTACCAGGAAAAATGTGTATAGTAATGATTGATTTTAATATTTTCCTGTTGACAGACTCTATATTATATGTGTGACCGTGTATTGTTCTAAAGTATCGTCACAAACCTTTGCGTTATTCAAAAATGCAATAAAACTTAATTTAATTTTGTTTTATTGTTCATTTGACTGTTTAAACATGTTATAAATATTTATTTTAATGAAAACACTTTAAAATGTAAAGCTGTTTAAATTGATTTGGAAACTAAAAGATACTATAATGTATTTGTTTCTGCACAACTCACCCTAGGAACTTATTGCTCAATTGCTGTTTAGAACAAATTTAGCAGCACTATTGGTGGCCAGTGACATGTATAAAATATATAATATATATATTTTTTAGCACTGAAGCATTTGTAACTAAGAATATATGTGGTATCTTCTGGAGGTCAGTTATCATATTTGCATTTTTCCTGAACCACCAATCAGCCCACCAATTACTCTTTTTCCCTAACCTCACAATTCTATTTGTATATAGATATATGGAGAATAACCCAAAAAGTTAGGAGCCAGGGGAAAATTCTAGGTGCCAGTTGCTCCCTGACTCCTGGGTTTGTCAACAACCCCTAATACAAAATCTTAAGGGTCTACCCATTCACATGGTATCTTAGTTCTGCTCCCTAGGAAACTTAGGCCAGTTTTCATTGAGATGGTACAGTTTGGAAACTGTGAAAAAAAATTCCATGGACTTTAATGTCAGCTCCATAGATGCACTACTCGGAGCTAGCTGAACACATCTGGTGAGACAATGCCAAGAAACAAATGTGTGTTGTCACCAATCACCAGCTAGCTCCCAGAAGTGCATTGCTGATACGCTTTTCGACAAAGGATATTAAACTAATTAAGTGATTTTGATAACAGAAGTCAATTCAAAATACATTAAAATTGCATGCTCTCTATCTGAATCATGAAGTTTAATTTTGACTTTGCCATCCCTGTATGCATTTCTTTTAATTCAATATGAGGACTGTATTACAGGGAAATAATTTAACTACTTACCCTATTCATGCAGACTCCAGCTTCCCCTAAGGGCAAGATTTATTATTGATGTTCTCCTATATTTGCGCCTTAAAATACGCTTGAGAATTAATGCCTAGTACTCTGTTTGTGTTCACCTATGCGCATAGGAGCACCAAGAAAACGGTTAAATTAGATCATCTAAGTTGTAGTTTCTATAGTACGCCTTATCAAAATGAATAGTAACTTATTTATAATTGTTTGCACCTATAGAGAACTTTAAAGGATATAAAACCCAAAATCTTTCTTTCAAGATTCAGATAGATCTATTGCTGGTCAACACATATGCCGACGCGTGTTTCACCCATAATGCTCTTCGTAGGTTTGGGCTTGGTCAGGGCGCTGACGAAGCCCAAACCTACGAAGAGCATTATGGATGAAACGCACGTCAGCAAAATGTGTTGACCAGCAACAGATCCTCTGGTGCCCACTATGCCTGTTTAAAGGATTCCCGGGACAAGGCTGTAGCAGAGATCAAGTTGTCATACATCAAAAAGTTTAAAGTATTCTACCCATGATGAAAAGATGGGAAGTACAGGAAATACAACAGAAGTCGCGAGACAACAGCTGAGAAGGTAACAGTGTCTATCTCCCCAAAGGGAGCAGCCATGCAGTCAATGAGAATGATGACTAAAGGCATTTATGCACAGTTAGTGCTATACAAAGATAAAATGTTGTCTCACCTTACTTAAAGGGACACTAAAGTCAAAATTAAACTTTTATGATTTAGATAGAACATGCAATGTTGAGACTTTCAAATTTACGCCTATTATAAAATGTTTCTCCTTCTCTTGGTATCTTTTTTTGAAACGCAAGAATGTAAGCTTAGGAGCCAGACCATTTTCGGTTCAGCACCTGGGTAGTGCTTGCTGATTGGTGGCTAAATGTAGCTACCCAGGTGCTAAACCAAAAATGGGCCAGCTCCTAGGCTTACATTCCTATTTTTAAAATAAAGATACCAAGAAAACAAAGAAAAATTGATAATAGGAGTAAATTAGAAAGTTGCTTAAAATTGCATGCTCTATCTGAATCATGAAAGAGAAAATTGGGGTTTAATATTCCTTTAACTGAACATATATCATTTCAGAGGATATCTTATTGGCAATATACACACCAGCCTTGGTATCTTCTCTCAGAGAGGGGTGCTCCAGGCTTGACAAGGGATTGCAATCTTACATTGTGCAATCTGTATAAATGTTTACTTAGTACAGCAAATCAGAAACTGTACTGTAGAGTGTACGGGTCCTATTAAATCTGCAGACTGCCCATAGTAACTGCACAAGTTAGTTATGACATTAGTTGACATAAATCCATTGAAGGAGCCAACACTATATACAGTATGACAAGTCTGAATACAGCATGACAGGCTGAACCAATAAGAAGGATCCATACACCTCTAGGGATAGCTAAGTCTTGAATAAATGCCAATAAGACCGCCGCACCTCTAGGGTTATGTTTATTCGTCTGCAGGTACTTAAAGGCAATAGACATTTGAGTAAATATGAAGACAAATTGACTTGCATACCACAAACCAACATTTAAATCTGATGCAAAGTGTTTTACTGTAAGAGGAATAAAATGTGCCCCTCCCATTAAGCCTCAACAAATAGGCCTCATTAACCCTCTCCCTGCTGGGCACCAACCAACTGAAACAAACTCTGCAGGGTAGCGGGAAGAGATGTATCTATGCTACCATTTATTTCTCCAGAACCTCCTGCAGTTAAAAAGGGATAGTAAACCCCAACATTTTCTTTTATGATTCAGATAGCACATACAATTTTAAACAACTTTCCAATTTAATTCTATTATCAAATTTCCTTCATTCTCTTGTTATCCATTGCTGAAGGGACAACATTGCACTACTGACAGGAAGAGGACAATATCTATTTAGCCAATCACAAGAGACAAATGTGTGCAGGCACCAATTAGCAGCAGCTCCCACTAGTGTATGATATGTGCGTATTCATTTTTTAACAAGGGATACTAAGAGAACTAAGCACATTTGAAAATGGAAGTGAATTTAAAAGTGTCTTAAAATGGCATGCTCTATCTAAATCATGCAAGTTTAATTTTGACTTTCCTATCCCTTTAAAGGGGAAAAAACACAGGATTTGCTTTGGATAGTCAGTTTTCCTCTTTTGAAATGTCATATCTGTCATATGTTCATTTCCAGAAATTCCCACGTTGCTATCTCACCCTGAATATCCTGGTTCGGGCCGGCAAACTAGGAGGAGAGCCTTGGCACAAAGTGTACACAGGCCACATCCTGCGCTGTTAACCAGAGACAGGAGGAGGGAAGAGGGACCCAAATAAGGCAAGACATGAGCTGAAAAGAGGAAGAAGAAAAGGGAAAACTATCAAGGCAATAATCCATGCTTATGTAAATGTTCCTTCTGCAGTAATTCCCACTAAAGCTCTTGCTGCACTCAAACAGAATTTTACTATTTAACTGGTAAGCTCCACAGACAAGGACCTTCCTCTTCATCTAAGTTCCTACTGAGCATGTGCAAGAATTCACAGAATATACATATATACATTCTGTGTTTGGCTGAAGGCTGTCACATGATGCAGTAGGAAGGAAAATAGCACTAACTTTAATATTTGCCAGAAAGAAATCTACTACTCATTTGAAATTCAAACTAAGTTCTTTTGCATTGTATTTTTATTATGCATTTATTGAGTATGCTACTCTTTTGGATTTGTATATCCCGAGGAGTAAAAACTACTTTTTCTGCACATAAGAAACTAATCTACTACTAATGGACACATGCAAGTAGTGTGTGAATCAGTGACATTAATACAGAACAAAAACACATCTCAAGTGAAATACAGACATTTTATGACTTACAAGTGATAGGAATATACAGACATTTTATGACTTACAAGTGATAGGAATATGACTTACAAGTGATAGGAATATGACTTACAAGTGATAGGAATATGACTTACAAGTGATAGGAATATACAGACATTTTATGACTTACAAGTGATAGGAATATGACTTACAAGTGATAGGAATATGACTTACAAGTGATAGGAATATGACTTACAAGTGATAGGAATATGACTTACAAGTGATAGGAATATACAGACATTTTATGACTTACAAGTGATAGGAATATGATTTACAAGTGATAGGAATATGACTTACAAGTGATAGGAATATACAGACATTTTATGACTTACAAGTGATAGGAATATGACTTACAAGTGATATGAATATGACTTACAAGTGATAGGAATATGACTTACAAGTGATAGGAATATACAGACATTTTATGACTTACAAGTGATAGGAATATGACTTACAAGTGATAGGAATATGACTTACAAGTGATAGGAATATACAGACATTTTATGACTTACAAGTGATAGGAATATGACTTACAAGTGATAGGAATATGACTTACAAGTGATAGGAATATACAGATATTTTATGACTTACAAGTGATAGGAATATGACTTACAAGTGATAGGAATATGACTTACAAGTGATAGGAATATGACTTACAAGTGATAGGAATATACAGACATTTTATGACTTACAAGTGATAGGAATATGACTTACAAGTGATAGGAATATGACTTACAAGTGATAGGAATATACAGACATTTTATGACTTACAAGTGATAGGAATATGACTTACAAGTGATAGGAATATACAGACATTTAATGACTTACAAGTGATAGGAATATGACTTACAAGTGATAGGAATATACAGACATTTTTACAATGTCCATCACTTTAAAATGACAGAAGAAGAGGGAAAAACACAGTAAACAATTAAACCACCAACCTAATTACAGAAGATTTTGATAGCTGCAAAGAAAATAACAGATGCTAATTGGAGAGGGCAGTTTTATAACTACTGGGGTAATGCGATTGCCACCCTAAAAGTTAGTACAGTTTTTTACAAAATCAAGCGTATTGCAAATATGCTTTTCAAAGAATTTAAAATGCATTGCTATGTATGTCCCTTTGGTCAGCAATCTTTTAAAGGGACATAAAACACCTTGGGATTACAAGACTTTTCTGAAGTATTGCTATAAATGAACATACCATCCAGGTGTGAACATTATTCAGAAGCATTAAAGGGATATGCAACCTCATTTTTTTATTTTGTGATTCAGATAGAGCATGCAAATTTAAACAACTTTGTAATTCTATTATCAATTTAATTGTTCTCTTGGTATCTTTTGTTGAAAAGCAGGGACGTAGCCTTATAAGCCGGACCATTTCTGGAGCACTATATGGCAGCAGTTTTGCAAGAATGTTATCCATTTGCAAGAGCAATAAACGGCAGCACTATTTCCTGCCATGTACTGCTCTAGATGCCTACCTAGGTATCTATTCAACACAGAATATCATGGGAGCTAAGCAAATTTGATAATAGAAATTGGAAACATTTTTTAAATTGTATCCTCTGTCTGAATTACAAAATATGTTTTTGGGGTTTAATATCCCTTTATCACCTTGTTTTTCAATGATCAAACTCTACACACCACTTGTTTATCTGAAGGGGCCAATACACAAGTGTTACTGTAGTAGACAGAGCTTGCCACTGCCATTGTGATAGTAACAGGTGCATTTTTTTGCAGCGTCTTAGCTTATCAAGTCCGATGAGGGCAATTGCGGCCATATATGTGGTAGGGTTAGGCTTGTGAAATCTGCAGTGTGCACTTCTAATTCTCAAAATTGGAAAAATCCACAATTTTCTAAATTAAACAGACATTAACACTTGAATATTTTCTTTCATGATTCAGATAAAGCATGTGATTTTAAACAACTTTACTTGTATTAACAAATGTTTTGTTCTCTTGGTATCCTTTAATGAAAAGGTTTCAGGAGCTGCTCATTGGTGACTGTATATATTTCTCATGTTATTGGCTCACCCAATGCGTTGAAGTAGTGCATTGCTGCTTCTTCAACAAAGGATATCAAGAGAATGAAGCAAATAAGATAATATAAGTAAATTGTAACAGTTTAAAATTGTATGTTCTATCGGAATCATAAAAAAAGAAAAAGCGTGTGTTCTATGTACCTTTAATATATAAGAAAACGGTGCAAAACTTAAACATTTTATATTAAAATATCAAGGTGTTTATCTCCCTTTAAAGAACCAGTCAACACAGTAGATTTGCATTTAAACAAACACACGATAACAAGACAATGCAATAGCATTTAGTATGAACTTCAAATGAGTAGTAGATTTTTTTTCTGACAATTTTAAAAGTTATATCTATTTCCACTGCCCCTGTACGAAGTGACAGCCATCAGCCAATCCCAAATGCATACATGTACCACTCGACAGCCATCAGCCAATCACAAATTAATACATGTACCATGTGACAGCCATCAGCGAATCCCAAATGCATATATGTTTATTCTGTGAATTCTTGCACATGCTCAGTAGGAGCTGGTGACTCAAAAAGTTTAAATATAAAAAGACTGTGCACATTTTGTTAATGGAAGTAAATTGGAAAGTTGTTTAAAATTGCTGCTCTGTCTAAATCATGAAAGTTTAATTTTGACTTGAGTGTCCCTTTAAGAAAAGCAGACAGATTTTCCTACAAATCTGACATTTACCAAAATTACATAATTAGTACGAGACCCAGAGTTTTAAAGCATAAAACGAATGAGATAATCCTGCACTCAGACTAAATTCTTTTATCCTGCTAAAACTGTTCTCTGGCACGCCACGACCAGTCACGACAAAAAAGGAACAGTGGGCAATAATTAGTCAGAGTAGGTGTTAAACAAAAGTGTCAAAACACAAGCAGAAAATGTGAGAGTATTAAACATTACAACAGTAAAATATGTTGTAAAATATGCATGGTTATAAAGCTTCCAGACTCTCTGAATACAGTGATTGTATTAAAGGCACGTGGCGTAAATACTGAGCACTAGGAGATGAGCAGGCGAGGAAAAGCGTCACTTTTTCACATAACCACACATCTACATCATTAAAGGGGCAATGAAGCTTTTTTTGGATATGCAAAATATGCATCAGTAAATAAGCTCTGAATTGCAAACGATGTGCATAAAATGCTTTTAAAAGAGAAATGTAAGTTAAAGTAAAGATTTGCAATTTTACTGTGCAATGTCCCTTTAAACATGTAAAACTGTCCTTTTGTTAGAAACATTTGCAGATTTTTGCAAACAGGACTAACAACAAAGCTCATGCTGTATTTCAGCCATTCTGGAAATCTGCCTTGTTACTGGGTCCTGAAGAACCCTGCTTTTGCATATGTTTATCTTATCTCCTATGCTGTGGCCAGTTAGGGACAGATCTAAATTAGCTCTTGTACTGATCTAAACATTGTGTAGCTTGTTGCAGGGTTGTTGTGGGGGTTAAACACACAGTAGTGTAAGGTCCATGGTCTTAAAATGACAACCATTGACCTTACATTTGCAGAGCTTTTCTGTTTCAGAACAGTGCAAGGGTACACCCTTGAAAACCCTGGCGCAATTTGTGCTGCAGCCCTCTTCTTCTGGCACTAGACACACTGTTCGAAAGTGAAATTTGAGATACAGTGTAGCATTGTCCTATAGACTGAGTGTATAAGACCATAAAATTCTGGTGGTGTGGGGGACACAATATTTTACAGATACAAGTAGAGGCTAAGAGAGAGGGTGAGATCCAGAGAGAAGACAAAGTGACAAAGCAAGAATAAAAAAAAAGAAAGAAAAATAAAGAGTAGAGAAACTGAGAATGCCGGAGAGAAAGAGAGAGACAGGGAAATATGCCATATGAATACCTCAGCAATAGCTTTATGCAAATGATATGTCTAAATATCAGCGCATGGAGCAGATGCATTCCCCTACATAACATCTATGTCAGTATATTGCTACATCAGACCAAAGACCAGCCCAATGCCCACTGCATACTCTTTATTCCAACTAAATGACCACAGGCAATTCCAATGCCCTGTATCCTCTTTATACCAGGGACGTGACCAAATCGGATGTGTGTGTGTATGTGATTATGTGAAGGGTGAGTAGTGTACATGTATGTAAGTATGTATGTGATTGTGTGAAGGGTGAGTAGTGTACATGTATGTAAGTATGTATGTGATTGTATGTAAGGTGAGCAGTGTATGTATGTGATTGTGTGTAGGGTGAGTAGTGTATGTGTGTGTTTGTGATTATGTGTAGGGTGAGTAGTGTGTATCTTTTTTTGTGTGTAGGATGAGTAGTGTGTGTGTATGTATGTATGTATGTATGTGTTTGTGTATATGATGAATAGAGCATGTCTGTGTGTTTGTAAGGTAAGTAGTGTGTGGGTATCTGTGTGTGTATGATGAGTAGTGTGTGTGTGCGTCTGTGTATGATGAACAGTGTGTGTGTGTCTGTGTGTATGATGAGTAGTGTGTGTGTCTGTGTATTTGTAGGGTGACTAATGTGTGTCTGTGTGTATGATGAGTGTGTGTATGTGTGTAGAATGAGTAGTGTGTGTGTCTGTTTGTAGGATGAGTAGTGTGTGTGCCTGTGTGTTTGTAGTGTGTGTAGGGTGTGTATGTGTCTGTGTGTTTGTAGTGTAAGTAGTGTGTGTGTGTTAGTGATGTATTTAGGTTTTGTGCTGCCCTAGGCACTCAAACCTTTGGCGCCCCCCCCCCATATTAGTTAATATTTTTTGGTGGAGGTATAATTTCCAATGTAAATGTTCATGTTCAAGTGCGCGTGTGTATATGTGTGTGTAGTGTGATTAAATATAGTGTGCGTGTAGTGCAGTTTATGTGTGTGTGTGTAGTGAGAGTCATAAAGTGCTGCCCCCAAAATTTGCCTCCCTAGGCAAGTGCCTTGTTTGCCTAGGCCAAAATGTGCCCCTGGTGTGTGTGTGTGTCTGTATGGTGAGTAGTCTGTGTGTATGTGCCTGTGTGCATGATGAGTGGTGTGTGTGTGTGTCTGTGTGTAGGATGAGTGGTGTGTGTGTGTGTGTATCGGTGTGTTTGTAGGGTGAGTAGTGTGTGTGTGTGTCTGTATGGTGAGTAGTCTGTGTGTATGTGCCTGTGTTTATGATGAGTGGTGTGTGTGTGTGTCTGTGTGTAGGATG
Source organism: Bombina bombina (assembly GCF_027579735.1). Taxonomy (NCBI): domain Eukaryota; kingdom Metazoa; phylum Chordata; class Amphibia; order Anura; family Bombinatoridae; genus Bombina; species Bombina bombina. The sequence goes on along the minus strand of NC_069506.1, from coordinate 263,648,739 downwards.
AGTGGTGTGTGTGTCGGTGTGTTTGTAGGGCGAGTAGTGTGTGTGTGTGTGTGTCTGTGTGTGTAGGGTGAGTAGTCTGTGTTTCTGTGTAGGATGAGTGCTGTGTGTGTCTGAATATAGGCAAAGACAATCTTGCAACAGCAGCTCTATCTCAGGAACTATAAATGCCGATGTAGACTGGGGTATCTGCCCATACCCCCACTATGTATATACTAATATATGCCCTAAGAAAATGTTTTTCTTTATTATTCCACAGATATAACGTTTGGAGACGAGCTCTTAATCATGTTTGTGTATAGGGAGAGTAGTGTGTTTGTGTGTAGGATGAGTGCTGTGTGTGTCTGTGTGTTTGTGTATAGGGAGAGTAGTGTGTGTGTCTTTGTGTATCTGTTTGTGTGTAGGATGAGTGCTGTGTGTGTCTGTGTGTTTGTGTATAGGGAGAGTAGTGTGTTTGTGTGTAGGATGAGTGCTGTGTGTTTGTGTATAAGGAGAGTAGTGTGTTTGTGTGTAGGATGAGTGCTGTGTGTGTCTGTGTGTTTGTGTATGAGTTTGTGTGTAGGGTGAGTGCTGTCTGTGTATAGGGAGAGTAGTGTGTTTGTGTTTGTGTGTAGGATAAGTGCTGTGTGTGTCTGTGTGTTTGTGTATAGGGAGAGTAGTGTGTGTGTCTTTGTGTATGTGTTTGTGTGTAGGATGAGTGCTGTGTGTGTCTGTGTGTTTGTGTATAGGGAGAGTAGTGTGTTTGTGTGTGTGTAGGATGAGTCCTGTGTGTGTCTGTGTGTTTGTGTATAGGGAGAGTAGTGTGTTTGTGTGTAGGGTGAGTGCTGTGTGTTTGTGTATAGGGAGAGTAGTGTGTTTGTGTGTAGGGTGAGTGCTGTGTGTTTGTGTATAGGGAGAGTAGTGTGTTTGTGTTTGTGTGTAGGATAAGTGCTGTGTGTGTCTGTGTGTTTGTGTATAGGGAGAGTAGTGTGTTTGTGTGTGTGTTTGTGTGTAGGATGAGTACTGTGTGTGTCTGTGTGTTTGTGTATAGGGAGAGAAGTGTGTTTGTGTGTGTGAAATTCTACAACTGGTGACTCCCTGGCATTCCAGCATTTGTTACACATATTGGCAGCTATGGACGTCAAGCTCACTGGCCTACGCATAATAAGTCAGCCTGGTGGGATCTGAGCTTCACCACTATAGACTAATGACACAGAGCTTCCTCTGGCATGCTTAGAAAAGACAAATAGTGCCCGTTTTCTGTACAAACAGAATTTCCGGCTCTCCTTTTCAGCAACTCAGAATACAACACTTGATTCTTTATTCTCTTTTAAGTCTGGAAGATAATCAAAGTCATTAATCAAACAGAAGTGAATGGTAAATCTGAGTAATTTCACTGACAACCCAAGGACAATAAGGCACTTGGATAATCTGGCCCCAGTTCACACCACAAGGAATTTATCAAGCTGCATTTGCAAATTTTAGACGTTCTGGTGCAGGCTTGCATAAGTGAAGCTGCAACCAAAAATTTATGATGCAGAAAGCTCTTTAGCTACCTTAGATATGGTGGGATAAATCACCCTGACATTCGCTTGTTCAGGATGATTGACATGGCCTACTCTTGCGCAACTGGTTGAGAGAGAGCAGGGGGCGGGATATTTTTTTTTACACCTTTTTTATTATTATTTATAAACCCCTTGAGTACTAACGACGGCTCTGAGCCGTCGCAGAGTTTCCCACTCTGGTTCTAACAATGGCTCTGAGCCGTCGCTAGCACTCTCCCACCTTGAGGGAGATCTGGGAGCTCCCACCTGCTCCTACCCCGGTGATCGGGCCTGCATAGTGACAGCCATCGTCGTGATGACGTCACCGCATAACTTTATTTATACTTAACAATGTTAGGTTTAGGAGCAGGGAGCATGCTGCTTAGAAGCCTGTATCTTAGGCATCTAAGCAGTTAGAGACCCTAATCGCCTAACCTTTCCAACAATGTAAGTCTTGGGGATCTGGGGAAAAAAAAAGTTACATTTTTTTTTTCAAAAAACCCCCCCAAAACCTTAAAAAGCTTAGCACCCAGGTGGGAAAGTGCTTAGCACTCAAAGGGTTAATCAACAACAGGAATGTTTATACATTATTGGGGCATCAAAAGAAGATACATTTCTTGAGTACAAAACATATATATCCATTACAAGTCAAAATTTAAATCTTTAACTCTAGCCAATTATTCAGCTTGAATGACAAATTAGGTTTTCTTCCCATACCGGGAGTCGAACCCAAACCATCTGGGTGAAAACCAGGAATCCTAACCGCAAGACCATATGGGAAAAGCGGGGGTGGGATTTCACAGGAGATCTGTTATGCGGTCTTAAAGTTTGCCACGCAACGAATACACTTCAGAAAAAAATAAACCTTCAATGTCTCTTTAAGAGAATGAATTAAGTATGCTTCTGAGCGGGACATAGAAAGTGATTGACAGATACATGCATATACCCCTCCTGATTGGCTCACTAGTTGTATACCGTTCAGGAGTGGCATATAAATTGTGACACTGAGCTTAATGTATATAACCCCTTTGTGGGAATTCAACAAACAGGCCTACATTAAAAAGCTAGTGGTATAGATAGCTACTACTGGTTGAGTAAAATGCATACTGCTTGCATATTATCTCTAATATTACAAGTCCAAGGTTAATAAATATCACACATGAGGTAGTATAGTGCATACTACAGTATTCAAGTAGGATAGAGTGGGTGCTTAATTTCCCTCAGATTTTTTTGCACTAAAATTTATGTCTGACAACACTCAAGAGAAGGGCTGATAGGGAGCAAAAATGATGCTCAAGTATTGTATTTTTTTTTATTAAAGGGACAGTCTAGTCAAAATAAAACTTTCATGATTCAGATAGGGCATGCAATTAAACAACTTTCCATTTTACTTTTATTATCAAATTTGCTTTGTTCTCTTGGTATTCTTTGTTGAAAACCTAAACTTAAGTAGGCTCATATGCTTATTTCTAAGCCCTTGAATGTGGCCTCTTATCTCAGTGTATTTTGACAGTTTTTCAGAGCTAGACAGCGCTAGTTCATGTGTGCATATACATAAAATTGTGCTCACTCCCGTGGAGTTATTTATGAGTCAGCACTGATTAGCTAAAATGCTGTCAAAAGAACTTAGGTAAGGGGGCAGTCTGCAGAGGCTTAGATATAAGGTAATCACAGAGGTAATAAGTGAATTAATATTACAGTGTTGGTTATGCAAAACTGGGGAATGGGTAATAAAGGGATTGTCTATCTTTTTAAACAATAAACATTTTCAAGTAGACTGTCCCTTTAAGTTCTTTGGTATACACATTCCATGTTAGTTTCATCGTACGTTAGACTACGCTCACATACACCTTTGACCCTTTGCCTTCTGATCACTGTTGTCATAATTTATCCCTATATTAGTTCGCCAAAACCTCAATTTCTTTTTTTATTCACACTGTTTCTCATCTTTAAAGCCTTAACACGCCTCTCTGTTAATTTAGTTCTACAGTATTTTAAGTTGTTTTTGAGTGCATAATAGCAAGCGATAACAGTTAATAATTAGTTTTCAAAAGTGTTAAACGAGAAAATAGAGTTACGGATTGCAGACAAGCACAATAGTTAATCAACAGCTTGTAATTCAACTGCAATAAGTGCACTACAACCGTATCCCATTAGAAGTATAGTGTGTGCTATATAAGTATCAAGTGCGGGACATTGTAATAGCCAATTGCGTGTTATCGACAGCACAAAATAATGCACCGCTCTCCGCTATCTAATCACTAAAAATCATTCATTTGATTTGATCATTTCATTTTAAGATGTTCCAACTAATTATTGCATATTAATATTAGCAGACTAGAAAGTCTGTTTAAGAGAGCATGAAACCCAAAACGTTTCTTTCATTATTCATATAGAGCATGAAGTTTTAAACAATTTACCAATTTACTTCAAATATCTAATTTGCTTTATTCTCTTGATATCCTGTGTTGAAGAAACAGTAATGCACATGGGTAAGCCAAGATGAGGCATATATGTGCAGCTACCAATCAGCAGCTCCTGCGCTTACCTGGGTATTCTTTTCAACAAAGGATACCAAGAGAACAGAATAAATTAGATAATACAAGTATATTGGAAAGTTGTTTAAAATTGCATGCTCCCTCTGAGTCATGAAAGAAAAAATTTGGTTTCATGTCCCTTTAAATTTATAAATTACCAATCAATAGAGATGTATTTTCCTGCACAACAAAACTCTAAAAGTTTCTAGTTTGGCAAAACCCAGAGTCTATGAGAAGTCAGAAGAAGGGGCTTAAATACTATTGTTTATGTGGAACAGGAGAAGTTTCACTATAATTATGTGCTGTACAACTTTCATTTCTGTACTCGTTCTGCTAATCCGCTAGTTCAACAGAGCATTAAACCTGTTATCCAAATTGTACTTATTTATTTGGCCTAAAACAGTTCAGTATTACTTCTAAAACCAAGAGATATGCAGCATTGCGCACTGTCTGGAAGATTGTTAGATCATTGCTAATTAACCCATTTGTTCCAGGAAGCAATTTATTGATATCAGTATAAAGGTTTGTGAAGATCTGGAATGTTTTACCATTAGCAGAGTAAACCTTCTATTAGACAACACTCTCACCATTTATGATCACAATGTACTTTGGGTACACGTAGCAAAACATCTGCAGTCATCATGAAACCAAACACCTAAACATGCAATGTCACTTGCTGTTTGATGGAATCACAGACAGAGCAGGGTCATATTAAAGGCACAGTGTACTGTAAAATAGTTTTAACCTTAATGTGTTGCCAATTACTTGTTTTACCAGCTGCAGAGTAGAAAATGTATGAGAAATTTCTTCTTTGTGTTTATTTTTATATTTGAAATATATGTTTGTCCTTTGAAACCACAACCCATCAAAATGGGTTGAGCTTGCAGGGAAATCCGATATCCTTATTTTATCACTTTCTGTACACACATACTTCTTTATATTATCTCTGCCTGTATACCAAAGGCCAATACACAGAGAGACAATTGAAAAATAACTTTTATTTTGCTTATCTCTTTTACCTCCTATTGGGAGTGTAATTTATACTGATGGCTATACTTGCACGGCTTTAACCTATACTTATATATGTTATGTATTGTTATCATTTATTTGTATTTCACTACAACATATATAGAAACTTTCAGTATAGGTAGGGATACTACAGGCAAAATCTGCTATTTCAAATGCTGAAATAAAGTAAAAGGAGCTATCTGCAAACAATGTAACACACTCCAGCAGATAAAAACGGACCATTGGGAACAAACTAAAAAGGAGGAAAATATAGTGTATACTGTCCCTTTAAATGGCATAAAAGTACAAAAGAAAATGCTGTAATGTATTACAGCATTTTATTATTGCACTTCAAAACAGTTAAAGGGGCAGTAAACTTACAAACTAATGTTATATAATTCTGCACATAGTGCAGAATTATATAACATTAGCTTACCGGCACCTTTATACTTGAAAGGATTGCAGAGAAATTGTAACTAAAACCTCCTTTTACCAGAACGCCGCTTTTTGCTCTACTGAGCGGGACTGGATTTTACACAGCGCATCTCTGCAACACTGTGTGCCCGGTCGCGCCATTAAAATGAATGTAGTTCGCTCCCACTCTGGTCTAGTAGCAGGAGCGAGCTACATTCATTTTAATGGCACGACCGGGCACACAGTGTTGCAGAGATGCGCTGTGTGAAATCCAGACCCGCTCAGTAGAGCAAGGAGCAGCGTTCTGGTAAAAGGAGGTTTTAGTTACAATTTCTCTGCAATCCTTTTGTAAGTTTACTGCCCCTTTAAAGGGAAATAAAACCCTAAAATAATATTTTGTGATTAAGAAGGAGCATAAGATTCTAAACAAATTTCCAAATTCCTTCAATTATTAAATTTGCTTTAATCTCTTGGTACCCTATATGGAGGCAGCAGAAATGCACTACTGGGAGCTAGCTGAGCACACGTAAATAGGAAAGTTGTTTAAAATGTTATGATCTGTCTTAAAGGGATACTAACCCCTCATTTTTGGTCCGGCTCTAAAGCTTACAGTACTGCTTTTTCAAATCAAGATAGCATGAGAACAAAGAAAAATTGATAATATGAGTAAATTAGAAAGGTGTTTAAAATCCCATGCTCTATCTGAATCATGAAATTAAAAAAATTGGGTTTAGTATCCCTTTAATAATAAAAGTTTGATTTTGATTTTACTGTCTCTTTAAAATCAGCTTCAAATAGCAATACACTACTGGGAGCTAGCTGAACACATGCAGTGAGACAATGACAAAAGGCATATGTGTGTAGCCAACAATAAGCAGCTAGCTCCCATTAGTGCATTACTGCTCCTGAGCCTACCTTGGTATGCTTTACAATAAATGATATCAAAAGAACAAAGTAAATTTGCCATTAGAAGTAAATTAAAAAGCCTTTTTTTAAACTGAAAGCTCTATCTGAAGTATGATAGTTTCATTTTGACTTTTATATCCTTTCACAAAAATTTCCACTGTTCTTTAAAACCAGTAGTGAGGTTAAATTTATCTTTCTGCAGCACATTTCAGGGGAAGAGAAATCTGATAAAAATGTAAGAGCCAGTCCAAAGGAATCAGAAATGTTGGGATTGTTTCTAAGGCGGCGATCCTAAAAAGATCCCTGGGCTGGTGAGATTCTATAAGAATGCTCCGTGCTCGCCCGTCCTTTTTCCCTGGTGGAATTATATAAAGCCACTTTTTACCCAGAAAACAGGGTGTCTCTCTAAGAGGCGCAACCTGCATTTTCATATAGGAAGGAGATGTGGACCTTGCTAAAGTGCACAATAAAATGTGTAACTTTAAAATCTTACAAAATTAATAATTGAACAATTCACACAAAAATTTGCATTAAAAAATTGTTTTGTTAAAGTGAAGGTCAATTTTCATGTGAGTGTGCCCGTTTTTAAAAAAAAAAAAAAACTATTAAAACAGGGGCACTTTCATTCATGAAAATTGACATAGCACCGTATTTAAAAAAATACTTACCTTGTTCTTCTGAAACGCCGGATCGCCGTTCTGAAATGATGCCCCGCCTGCTTCTTCCTGGTTTACTTACCCAGCAATGACGAAACTGGCTTCCTCCAATCACAGCGTTGCCTCAGGAAATGATTACCCCAGGGGGGGAGCCATGATTGGAGGATGCCGGAATCGTCATTGCTGGCGTATGAAGAGGCTTGCGACGTGCTGGTGAAGCACTGAAGCGGCTTCAAGAAGAAAAGGTAAGTATATATTTAAAAAACGGCTGAAATGTCAATTTTTATGAATGAAAGTGCCCTTGTTTTTAATAGTTTTTAAAAAAAACGGGCACTTTCACATGAAAACTGACCTTCACTTTAAGGTGCATCAAGATTTTTAACAAAACTGTACACCAAAAATTATATTTTATAAAAATGGTAAAGTTTGTAGGTAAATTACACAGGAAAATATCATATTAACTATGCATAATGTAAATCGTAATTTAAAGGGATACTAAACCCAATTTTTTTTCTTTCATGATTCAGATAGCGCATGCAATTTGAAGCACCTTTGTAATTTACTCCTATTATTACATTTTCTTCGTTCTCTTGCTATCTTTATTTGAAAAGCAATAATGTAAGCTATAGAGCTGGCCCATTTTTGGTTCAGCACCTGGTTTGCGCTTGCTGATTGGTGGCTTAAATGTATCCACCAATCAGCAAGCACTATCCAGAGTTCTGAACCAAAAATGGGCCGGCTCCTTAGCTTAGATTCCTGCTTTTACAAATAAAGATAGCAAGAGAAAAAAGAAAAATTGATACTAGGAGTAAATTAAAAAGTTTCCTAAAATTATACGCTCTATCTGAATCATGAAATAAAAAATATGAGTTTAGTATGTACATCCCACTCCCGCCTCCAAGACTTTGCATATGCTGCTCCTGTCCTCTGGAACTCTCTACCCCGCTCCAGTAGACTGTCTCCAATCTTGTATAGCTTCAGACGATCCTTGAAAACCCACCTATTCTCCTCCATCCCGCATCCGAACCAAACTAATACATGTACATGAACTGCCTGACTCACTGCTGCAAATACAACCGATGTAACAAGCTACCCCAACCTTATATCTCTGCACCCTAAACCTATAGACTGTGAGCTCTCCGGAGCAGGGCCCTCTTCCTCCTGTACTAGATTTGTTTAGTCTTCTTATGTTTTGTATTGTATCACAAATCTTTGTCATTGTATACCCCTATCATTGTACCCAGCGCTACGGAATTTGGCAGCGCTATAAAAATAAATGATAATAACAATAATGTTTTCTATACGGACATTTAGCAGAAGTCTCAGTACATTCAGCGCATAGCGCATGCCCCTGCCCTCAAGACGACATTGCCTCATGTGTGAACATGGATCTGAGCTCACCAGAAGCAGGTCCGCGTTCATCAGTGCCTAGTGTAGTTGTTGCACGGGTATATGCATTAACATATTTTAAGTGGAATATTAACCCTCAGGTTGCTGGTGATGTCGCATAAACTAAAAAAACATAATTAAAAGAAAATGCCCCTTCCCCTCCTGACCATACTGCACCCCGAGGTCTGACCTACACATGCACAGTACCACTGCTTTTGCTGTGCAAGGCTTCTCAGAGCACAGTGTTACCTAGAATTTCTCCATGCCCCCGGTGCAACTCCGGTATCTAGGGCGAGGATCCCCTTGCCCCTTGCTGCGTCTATACCCGTGTTGTACCCAATGGCAGCTACCTGGACCTTCTTAGCGTCATTCAATTTCGTGACAACTAAACTAATCGTAGCATGGGCACTGCAAAATCTTAGCAATAACGTATTGTAATTAAAGTACATGTGTTCTACTCAGTGTGTGTATTACCAATAGCAGGGCTCAGTGTAGCTTGTGACACTGACATACAGACGTATTTTTATATCAACTCCCTCATATTCCCCTCTTACCCCTGTGACATACCCCAGGATCTGTTAAAAATGTGGGGAACAATTTGAGGATATTTTTATACAATGATGAATAGCACTTGCAATAGATGCAGATTGCACTTTTTCAAAATATCTATAATTTGCATATAATTAAATAGCAAATATTGATTGGTCATGGGGAGGGCTAATATAGGTTTGTCGCCCAGCCCTTTTATCAGGGTGTTCCAGGATCGTCTAGTTCAATGGCTAGAAAAGAAAGAAAACAGGTTAAAAAAAAAAAAGTTTTAATATTACAATATCTAAGCTTATTTATATACTTTACTTGTTTAAAAGGTTTATTGCTGCTAATGAAACTACCTCCCCTGAGTGAACTGGTCCTTTAAGGTACAGTGCACCGAAAACAGCCTACTTTGATTTGTATTAAATATAATATTCATGTTTTAAAACACGCCGGTTTCCCCCTCTGTACGTCGCCCTCTATTACAAACTTTTACCTAGCAGAGTGCTCTCTTTATTTGTATGGGAGACATTTCACCACTGGCAGGGACAACCCCTTTTTTTTAATAGTATTAAATGAGGGCTGCCCCTGCGAGTGTTGACCTGGAAAGCCATGTCTGGACCAGCTAAAATGTTAGAATCGGAGCCTAAGAGATGAGAGGCTGATAGAAGATAACTTTAGAGCGTCTTCCAACTCTATCAAGGTGAGTGCTCAGATTCTGATTGGCTGTAGCTTTCTGCTTCTAAAGGCTCTGAGTACTATGGGGTAAGTGAGGGTAAAGAGGGGAAGTAATATTAAAATTTACATTAACAAAACTTTCAAACCGTGCGTCACTTATTCCAATGAGTAGGGCCAGAGCATTTTCAATGGTGCCAAGGTATGTATTTTAGGCTCAATTGACATCCTTAGCTTGGGTTTATTGAGTCCTGACATATTGTATCATGTTCTTTGTTCATATTAAGATTTTAAATAATATTTAGACACAGGTATCTTTAAAGATTGCTTCTAAATATAACTGAATAAATACAAGCTTGAGATCAAGAATTAACTGCACATGCAGTAAATTAGGACTGCATGTCTGCGCTTAGAGGCATATTAAAAACCCTTGATACAGAGTCTTGTATATAGTGTTCAACACAATCATCGAGCACAGTGCACAGCTGTATCACTAATACAAACAAATATACAAATTAATTTTCAAATGAATATATACACGCTTCAGTTAACAGGTTCATTTAGAAAAAAAAGAAAAATATTGTATATATTCACACATCTTTATGTATCCTTATAAAACTAATTATTTAAACTATTTTGCTTTCTTTATTGTAATGATTTATAACGCACACCATTGGATCAACTGAAATAACACTGAGAGCTACTAAATTCTATATACATCTAGACAGCGACATAAAGCCAATTGGATGACATAAATTCACACATATGTAATTACTAGACTAGCACACATAGACAAATGTATCTAATAAATACGCCTTGCAAACACAGGCATGATGTGTAGATACAATGACCAAGGTTTGTACAACATAAGACTGTGCATCAAGACGTGTTTGCACAGAGCTGTACAGGATTAGACACACAGACCCTTTACACTAAGACATATGTGCAATGCACATAATAAAATGTGCAAACATACATGTGTAAGTATAAGGCTGGCAAAAGAATACACACATGAAAGCACATCACTTATAAACAATAAGACAATACATGTAAGTACACACACATACGATTATGGGTACTACATACATGTAAGAAAACACACATACGATTATTATTATTAATATTATCATTTATTTGTATAGCGCCGCCCAATTCCGTAGCGCTGAGTACAATGATAGGGGTATACAATGACAAGGATTTGTGATAAAATACAAAACATAACAAAACTAAACGAATCTAGTACAGGAGGAAGAGGGCCTCGCTCCGGAGAGCTCACAGTCTATAGGTTTAGGGTGCAGTGACATAAGGTTGGGGTAGCTTGTTACATTGGTTGTATTTGTAGCAGACATGCCTCTAAGCGCAGACATGCAGTCCTAAGATTATGAGCAGTACATACATGTAAGTACACACATATACGTTTATGAGTAATACATACATGTAAGTACACACACATATGTTTATGAGTAATACATACATGTAAGTACACACACATACGTTTATGAGTAATACATGTAAGTACACACACATATACATTTAGGAGTAGTACATACATGTAAGTACACACACATATGTTTATGAGTAATACATACATGTAAGTACACACACATATGTTTAGGAGTAGTACATACATGTAAGTACACACGCATACATTTATGAGTAATACATACATGTAAGCACACACACATACGTTTATCAGTAGTACATACATGTAAGTACACACATATACGTTTATGAGCAGTACATACATGTAAGTACACACACATACGTTTATGAGTAATACATACATGTAAGTACACACACATACATTTATGAGTAGTACATACATGTAAGTACACACACATATGTTTATGAGCAGTACATACATGTAAGTACACACATATACGTTTATGAGCAGTACATACATGTAAGTACACACACATACGTTTATGAGCAGTACATACATGTAAGTACAAACACATACGTTTATGAGTAATACATACATGTAAGTACACACACATATACGTTTATGAGCAGTACATACATGTAAGTACACACACATATGTTTATGAGCAGTACATACATGTAAGTACACACACATACGTTTAGGAGCAGTACATATATGCAAGTACACACACATACGTTTATGAGCAGTACATACATGTATTATTATTATTTTATTTATTATTATCAGGTATTTGTAGAGCGCCAACAGATTCTGAAGCGCTGTAAACATAGTCGGTTAGCTTTTGCAGGGATCAAGTGGGTAGAGGGCCCTGCCGAGAGTTTCACTGTTGTAGTCGGCTCTTATGAAGCGAACAGCTGGGCCCATAGGCTTACATTCTAAGGGGTTCAAGGGGAAAGCAATGGAGTTAGGAAAGGTTAGTTTTGGTTGTAAGCATCCCTGAATAGTAGAGTTTTTAGGGAGCACTTGAAGCTGTTAAAACTAGGGGAGAGTCTTATGGAGCGAGGCAGGGAATTCAACAAGATGTGGGCCAGTCTGGAGAAGTCCTGTAAATGGGTATGTGAGGAACTAACAAGAGAGGAGGAGATCCTGAGCTGATCAAAGGGGACGGGAGGGAGAGTATCTAGAGACAAGTTCTGAGATGTAGGGGGGAGCAGTGCAGTTGAGAGCTTTATATGTCAGAGTGAGGATTTTATGTTTAATCCTAGAGGCAAGAGGAAGCCAGTGAAGGTATTGGCAGAGAGGTGCAGCAGATAAAGAGCGACGAGTAAGGAAGATGAGCCTGGCAGAGGCATTCATAATGGATAGTAAAGGAGCTATGCGGCAGCTAGGTAGACCAGAGAGGACGGAGTTGCAGTAGTCAAGGCGGGAAAGGATGAGAGAGTGGATTAAAGTCTTGGTTGTATCTTGTGTAAGGAAATGTCTAATTTTAGCGATGTTTTTAAGGTGGAAGCGGCAGGCTTTAGCCAAGGACTGAATGTGAGGAGTGAAGGAAAGATCTGAGTCAAGTGTGACCCCAAGACATCGGGCATGCGGGGTAGGGGTAATGATGGAGTTATCAACAGTTATAGAAATTTTGGGGGTGGAGACATTGGAAGAAGGCGGAAAAATAAGGAGTTCAGTTTTGGAGAGATTTAGCTTAAGTTAGTGAGAGGACATCCAAGATGAGATGTGAGAAAGACAGTTAGTGACACGGGTTAGTAAGGAAGGAGGTAGGTCTGGTGAAGAGAGGTAGATTTGGGTGTCATCGGCATACAAGTGGTATTGAAACCCATGGGACTTTATTAAGGAACCTAGTGATGATGTGTAGATTGAAAAGAGAAGGGGACCAAGGACAGAGCCTTGAGGTACCCCAACAGAAAGTGGTAACGGGACAGAGGATACTCCGGAGAAGGCTACACTAAATGTACGGTTAGTCAGATAGGAAGAGAACCACGAGAGAGCTGTGTCACAGATGCCGAAGGATTGGAGGGTTTGGAGCAGAAGAGGGTGGTCAACAGTGTCAAAGGCTGCAGACAGAAGTGGCCTTTGGATTTTGCTGTAAGTAGGTCATTGGTAACCTTGACAATTGCTGTCTCTGTAGAGTGATGGGAACGAAATCCAGATTGCAGTGGTTCAAGAAGAGAGTTTAGTGTAAGGAAATTGGATAGATGTGCATAAACTAGCTTTTCGAGGAGCTTTGAGGCAAGAGGGAGTAGGGAAATAGGGCGGTAGTTGGATGGGGAGGTTGGATCGAGGGAAGGTTTTTTTGAGTATAGGTGTGACCAGTGGATGTTTTAGAGATGAGGGAAATATACCAGTGCTGAGGGAGAGGTTGAAAATGTATGTGAGTATGGGGGTGAGGGTAGAAGAGAGGGAGGGGAGTAGCTGAGAGGGGATGGGGTTGAGGGGACAGGTAGTGAGGTGGGAGGACAGTATAAGGGCAGAAACTTCATCCTCGTTAACAGGGGCAAAAGAGCTGCATTTTTGGATATGTTTATGAGCAGCACATACATGTAAGTACACACACATACGTTTATGAGCAGTACATACATGTAAGTACACAGACATACGTTTATGAGCAGTACATACATGTAAGTACACAGACATACGTTTATGAGCAGTACATACATGTAAGTACACAGACATACGTTTATGAGCAGTACATACATGTAAGTACACAGACATACGTTTATGAGCAGTACATACATGTAAGTACACAGACATACGTTTATGAGCAGTATATACATGTAAGTACACAGACATACGTTTATGAGCAGTATATACATGTAAGTACACACACATACGTTTATGAGCAGTACATACATGTAAGTACACACACATACGTTTATGAGAAGTACATACATGTAAGTACACACACATATACGTTTATGAGTAATACATACATGTAAGTACACACATATACGTTTATGAGCAGTACATACATGTAAGTACACACACATACGTTTAGGAGTAGTACATACATGTAAGTACACACACATACGTTTAGGAGCAATACATACATGTAAGTACACACACATACGTTTAGGAGCAATACACACATGTAAGTACACACATACGTTTATGAGCAATACATACATGTAAGTACACACATACGTTTATGAGCAGTACACACATACGTTTAGGAGCAATACATACATGTAAGTACACACACACGTTTATGAGGAGTACATACATGTAAGTACACACACACGTTTAGGAGCAATACATATATGTAAGTACACACATACGTTTAGGAGCAATACATACATGTAAGTACACACATACGTTTAGGAGCAATACATACATGTAAGTACACACATACGTTTAGGAGCAATACATACATGTAAGTACACACATACGTTTAGGAGCAATACATACATGTAAGTACACACATACGTTTAGGAGCAATACATACATGTAAGTACACACATACGTTTAGAAGCAATACATACATGTAAGTACACACATACGTTTAGGAGCAATACATATATGTAAGTACACACATACGTTTAGGAGCAGTACATACATGTAAGTACACACATACGTTTAGGAGCAATACATACATGTAAGTACACACATACGTTTAGGAGCAATACATACATGTAAGTACACACACATACGTTTAGGAGCAATACATACATGTACGTACACACATACGTTTAGGAGCAATACATACATGTAAGTACACACACATACGTTTAGGAGCAATACATACATGTAAGTACACACACATACGTTTAGGAGCAATACATATATGTAAGTACAAGGCTCACACAGAACCTGCATTATGATGACAAAACAAATCCGCCTGAATTTAAACATGTTATTTCTTGTTTAACTGAAACTCAGAGTTTAAAATGAGCTAAAATTGTGCAGTTTACAGACCAGCTGTTTATGCTGCTGTTTCTAAGTCTCTGGTCTTTCTTACTGCACCAGTCTCTTCTCTGTTTCTATAATGCACTGTGGTTTCCTGCCTCTCTATTTCTGTGAATGTGTCAACGTCTCTGTCTTCCTTCCAGCTGTCTGTCTCCTACCGGTAGATATTCTGCTCTCAGTAGGTCTTCAGACCTTTACTCATTATTTGTTCCTTTTGCTGGGTTCCTGCCCCTCCACCTCCCAAAAGCACCAACTCAACACTATTCGTTTTCAGCCTTTTACTTTCTGTTTCCTGATTTTTAAAAAAATATGATGTGAAAATGATTTGCTAATAGCCACCAAATTTACTTTACATTTATATTTAATGTACAAAAATATGCATGGAGATTCACTACTCATTTTTACATTTGAGACATGCAACATTTCATTGTATTTTGGTTGTTTAGTTTCTGTGGGGGTTTTTACATTATTCTTATTGCTGAGCTTTTAGCAACTGCAGAGGCATTTAGCATAACGCCTCATGTAAGGACTGTCCAATATAAGGCCCTGGGGCCATGCTGTAGCACACAACTGCATCTTCACTTCCCAAAACTGTATATATACTAAATGTGCTTTAATCAGAAATGTATTTTCAGCACTTTCATCTTAAAATGCAATAACCTCTTAAAAAAACAAATGTTTACTAGTAGAGAATAAAATAATGGAGCAGGAAAGGGGATAGTTCTTGTAATTCTATGTTTGGGTCTACAGAATAATACATAACAATATCACATTGCCACGCAGATACAGATAAAAACATTGCATATATCTGGTTAATAACCTAGCTCAGTTGAAAGCAATAGTATTTATAACAGTCCCTTCCAAGAGATAAAATAAGCCTGATTAAAATAATTGTCCAAAAGAAATAACTGAGCATGCAATAGCAAAATACAATACAGCTCCCCCTTCAAAAAATAAAAGTACTGTTCACTTGTCTGCATCTCCTGCAATACCAGTGTCATAGAACCCCTGCCAGAAACACCATTAGCATCTGATTTCTCTGCATCTCTCTACATTTAGACAACATCAGGACAGATGCCTCTTAAACATCAAATCACTGACAGCTAAAAACAACCCCCAAACCCAAAATATGCAGACAAGTCAATTACAATCAGGAGAAATCTAACGAGGTTAGGTAAATGGGGGGTTTCAGACTCACTCAATCATAGTGGGGGATCCACGTGTCCCTCGCAGAATTAGGATTTCAGGCTAACAGCTGTATAGGGTCATCTGGATGGAGTAACATGGCCTTACACAAGCCAGAGTGTAGCTAGTTTCCCTAATGTGTTAGGGCTGTCTGTATGTCTCTGTGTGTTAATGGCTGAGCATTTTCATTGTGACCCCCCTTGTCTGTGTGTAGTGTGCCCTGTGCTTGTGTGTCTGGAGGTCTGTGTACCCCTTTGTGTGTGCTCCGGTGAGTGCCTTGCCCCTCCCCTGCTTGCTGTCACTCATAATACCCACAAGTAAGTGCTCCCCATCTTGTTCTCCCTGTGTGTAAGTACTCGGCTCCTACCCTATGTGTATACATCTGTCTGGCTGTGTGTATGCTCCAGCCTTTGTCTTCTCATTTTCCCTCTTTACAGCCCGTGGGTCTTTTTGTGTGCCGGCCTTTAGTGTGGGCGTCTCTCACGAAGCCTTCCTGTACGCTATGCAGGCTGCTAATGTGAATTTTGTTGTCTGTCTCTCTCGCTCTCTCTTTCTGTCTCTTTCCTCCAGCATCCAGGATTCGGAAATCTGACACCAGGCCTCTCTCGCCCCCTCCACCAACACCACCTCTCAGTAGCTCATCTGTTCTACCCCCTCCCCTCTCTCTCTCTCTAGGAGGAGATGGGAAATGAATTAAAAAAAAAAAAAGCATCCTCTCAGTGCTGCCTGTGCCCCAGCTCCTTCAGCAGCAGGCAGCTAATCTGCCATGTCCCCTAGGATGTCATGCACAGGGAGCTGGTAATAGTAATTAGGAAACTGCTCTATGGGTTACAATGAAGATATTGCCTCGGATAACAGTAAGCAATGCATTTCCTAGTAAATTCTCATTAAATGTAAATAACACACATAATTAATAATAATATAGAGGGCATGAGTGTTACCTTTAAAGGAGAACCCCAGTGTCACATTAAATCAAAATCAATCACAAGATGCAAAGATCCAAGATGAGAGTTTATCTCTGATGTGTATAGCAGTATTGGATTTTTTTGCTGCAACCATAGCAACCATGTGCTCATTTTCTTGTTTGTGTTGGTTCATCATTTTTGTTAATTGCATCTGATCACATTGTTTTAGAATTGTTTATGTTTAGAAGATTGGTTCTGGGTGTCACTATAGAAGAGTGATAGCCAACTAGGGGATTCAATTGCCCCTCAATTTTCTCTCTAATTCTGAAAAAGTGTGTGGGAAGAAAAGTGTCCTTATGGAAACAGACTGCATTGGTGATTGCACTTAATTAGCAAATAAAATTATCAAATAATATCAATGAAAATTGCATATAGTTGAAACTTTGGAGCTGTCACTGTATAAAAAAGGTTAGTGGTATGGTAGCAAGGGATTCAAATACCTAAATGTACCCCTCAAACAATGTCCTTTGCAATTCTTACACAGACAAACACCCACCCACACACATATAATAAAAATATCAAAGTAAAGTGCATATAGAAACAAACACTTTTAAGAGATTTCTTTTTTTTTAATATACAATACATATCAATAAATTAATTGTATGCATTAGAAAAAAAGTACAATATTGTGCCCAATTAATCTTTTTGAGATTACAATAGAAGATGTTTATATATGTGCAGTAAAAAAACACAAACTGCAATATGCATTCTTCATTTATTTTTCACTTTTCCCATTATTTAATTCTGAAAATTAAACCCAGACATTATTTTGTGATTCAGAGCAAACAATTAAAAAAAAAGTTTTCAAATTTTCTTTTATTATCAAATGGGCTTTGTTCTTATGTTTTTTCTTTGTTGAAGATCTACCTAGATACTATCTATAGCAGTACATGGCAGGAAATAGTGCTGCAATCTAGAGTCCTTGCAAATTAATTACATTCTTGCAAAACTGTTATATAATCCCCCAGACACGTGCACGCTCCTGAGCTTGCTTTCCTGCTTTTCAACAAAAGAAACCAAGAGAAGGAAGAACATTAGAAAGTTGTTTAAAATTGCTTGCTCTATCTGAATAATGAAAGGAAATGGGTTTTGTGTCCCTTTAACAGTGTTATATTCCACACAGTCATTGGTTTCACAGTATAGTGACTTTATAGCTGTCCCTGATTGGCTTCAGAAAAGAAGAATACCTAGGTTACAACATGGCAGTGCCATTGCTTTATGGACCCTTAAAGGGATATGAAACCCCAACATTTTTTTATGTGATTCAGACAGAACATACCATTTAAAAAAAAAGTTTCAAAATGTATTTCTATCATCAAATTTGCTTTGTTTCCATGATATTCTGTGTTGAAGAGATACCTAGGTAGGCGTCTGTAGCACCACAGGGCAGGAAGTAGTGCTGCCCTCTAGTGCTCTTGTAAATGGATAACATTCTTGTAAAACTGCTGCCATATAGTGCTGCAGAAATGGTCCAGCTCCTGAGTTTATGTCCCCTACCAAGAGAACAAAGCAACATTGCTAATAGAAATACAGGTGGCCCTCGTTTTACAACGGTTCAATTTACACCGTTTCAGAATAACAACCTTTTTTTCCCAGTCATGTGACTGCTATTGAAAAGCATTGAGAAGCAGTGCATTTATTGCATTTATTAAAATAGCCAGTAGGTGGAGCTGTCTGCTTGTGTTGCAGCAAAGCCAAGCAAGCTGAAATTAATCAGTTTAACCAGACTTGAGCTATCGAGCAGATTTCAAAGGAACAAGATCTTCCTGTCTATAAATCAGTCCAGATTGGAATGCATAGAAAAAACTGTTTGCAGAAAAATGCAAGTGAAGTCTGTGTTTTGTGATTATTTTATTAGGTTTATAATGCTGTTTAGCATTTAAAGTCTTCATTTCAAAGCTTTAAAAATAATGTATTAGGTGTAACTTATGACAATTTTGAGAGGGGCCTGGAACCTATCTCCTTCACTTCCCATTGACTTACAGTATAAACTGGGTTTCAATTTACAACGGTTTCAATTTGCAACCATTCCTTCTGGAACCTAACCCTGGCGTAAACTGAGGGCTACCTGTACATTAGAAAGATGTTTAAAATCACATGTTCTATCTAAATTGTGGGTTTCATATCCCTTTAATTACACTTATATGTTATATTGTTTAGGTTAAATAACTAATAACATACATCTACATACTATTCTCAGGCTACTTTTTACTTTGAATAAATAATGCCACTTATAGATTCAGTCCTTACTGCAGTGTCCCTAATGGTATCTTTTCTTGCAAACCATAAAAACAAAGGGGAATTTTTAGTTATAAATTTGCCCACACCCCATGCTTTGCTGTGTTTTTCCTTAGGGAATATGTTGAGACCAATAAGGCCAATCAAAACCATATCACTGTGCCGTTATGGTCACTAGAAATGCATCCTGAGGATCTCTATGGTGTTTGTTGTCTGGGTAAACAACAGCACAACTGTTTATCAGTGGTACCTTGTTTTGCAGTGTACAAGATTGCTTGACACATTAGCATATGCACTATTGCAGTGTTTTTCAACCAGTGTGCCGTGGCACACTAGTGTGCCGTGAGAGATCCTCAGGTGTGCCACGGCAGACTGACAACAGTGTGACATATTTTTTAAACTTTGCTTGTTTTTTACTCCCAGTGCAGGGGTAGTTTGTAGGATGCATGGCATAACAGCACAATACATACAGTATGTGTGTGTATGTGTGTATATATATATATATATATATATATATATATATATATATATATATATACGCTGTATTAGGCTACAATGTGTGATTTTTTTTTAAATTTTGGGATGGTGGTGTGCCACAGGATTTTTTAATGTAAAAAAGTGTGCCACGGCAAAAAAAAGGTTAAAAATCACTGCACTATTGCATTATAGTGATACTAGACACATATATACAGTTATACTTGTGCTGCTGTTTTTTATGACCTTGTACTTAGTTTTTGCTGGTGCTGATATTTTGTTAAAATACCATTTTGATAGATTTTAATTTCTAATGCTTAGAATAATACTGTATTATTTTGCACATTAATTGAGACTACTGTACTTTTTTATTATTATTGGTGCCCTTGCATTTTAAATTATTAGTACCCTTGCGTTTTAAAGTATTGGTACTCTTGCATTTTATAGTATTGGTATCCTTGCATTTTATAGTATTAATACCCTTGCATTTTATAGTATTGGTATCCTTGCATTTTATAGTATTAATACCCTTGTATTTTATAGTATTGGTATCCTTGCATTTTATAGTATTAATACCCTTGCATTTTATAGTATTGGTATCCTTTCACTTTATAGTATTAATACCCTTGCATTTTATAGTATTGGTATCCTTGCATTGTATAGTATTAATACCCTTGCATTTTATAGTATTGGTATCCTTGCATTGTATAGTATTAATACCCTTGTATTTTACAGTATTGGTATCCTTGCATTGTATGCTATTAATACCCTTGTATTTTACAGTATTGGTATCCTTGCATTTTATAGTATTAATACCCTTTTTATTTTATAGTATTGGTATCCTTGCATTTTATAGTATTAATACCCTTGCATTTTATAGAATTGGTATCCTTGCATTTTATAGTTTTAATACCCTTGTATTTTACAGTATTGGTATCCTTGCCTTTTACAGTATTGGTACCTTTGCATTTTATAGTATTGGTACCCTTGCATTTTATAGTATTAATACCCTTGTATTTTACAGTATTGGTACCCTTGCCTTTTACAGTATTGGTACCCTTGCATTTTAAAATATTAATATCCTTGCATTTTATAGTATTAATACCCTTGCATTTTACTGTATTGGTACCCTTGCATTTTACAGTATTGGTACCCTTGCATTTTAAAGTATTAATACCCTTGCATTTTACAATATTAATACTCTTGCATTTTAAAGTATAAATACCCTTGCATTTTAAGAGAGAAACACAAAAAAAGCCTGGCTGGAGTTTGCCAAAATGCTGGTTGACAAGCCACAGTCCTTCTGGAAGAATGCCCTCTGGACATATAAAACAAAAATAGAGCTTTTTGGCAAATTCCAACAACTCCATGTTTACAGAAGAAGAAAAAAAAAGCTTTTAAAGAAAAGAGCACCATCCCTACCGTGAAACATAGAGGAGGCTCAGAGATGTTTTGGGGTTGCTTTGCTGCCTGTGGCACTGGGCGACTAAAGTCTGTGGAGGGCACAATAAAATCAGAAGACTATCTAGGCCTTCTGGAGTGAAACGTACTGCCCAGGGCCAGTAAGCTGTGTCTGGGTTGCAGGTCATGGGACCTCCAGCAGGATAATGACCCGGAACATACCTCAAAAACCATCCAATAATGAATGAGAAGAAAACATTGGACCATTCTGAAGTGACTTCTATGAGTCCAGATCTTAATCCCATCTAACATCTGTGCAAAGTGCTGAAACTCACAGTCTGGAAAACTCACCCATTAACCCTGAGAGAACTGGAGCATTTTGCTGAAGAAGAGTGGGCCAATATCCCAGTCGAAAAGTGCAGAAATATTATTCAGAGCTACAAAAAGTGCTTGACTACAATTCTCAATATTATTAAACTTTATTACTTGTACTCTTCTTTCTCTACAGCTTAATCATGTGTCAAACTATCTTTAGTTTAATGCTGTAGTGATAATTATAGAGTAATTAGAGAATATATATAAGCTAATAACCCTATAACAAGTGTATAGATACTAAAATAACTAAAATAGCTTATTGTTCGGTGACCAATATATTTAAAAATGACTTTTTCTGACCAACATAGCTTGAGAAATCTGCCCCTATTTCTAACCCCCCCCCCCCCTTTTTTACATGGTGCTGAAATATGTACTTATAAATATACCGGTTTATCTCAACAAGTTATGGTACTTGGTGGACCTGCTTTGATTCAACTGTCAGAGGCCGAGACGGGGACTGAAGTGGGTTTAATTTTTATCATATTATTTACTAGACCATTTTTCCTCAAACCACCCAGTCTATGTTGAATTTGTCTCTTAGAATAACCTAATTCCTTTTTTTTTCTATTACATAAATTCTAGACTGGTGTTACTGAAATTTAAGATTTAAATGAATAATTACTACTCTTATTCTTTACAGACGGATGATATATTTGGCACAGATACACTTACTATCTGTGTGAGAGCTGTAATCTTACTATGACTATATTCCCAATGCAGTTCTGGTTAATCTTTTATTGGTTGTTAATTGTTTTTTTGAGAGGTGTTGTTAAATGTATACGCTGTCTTTTTAAGGACATTTTCTACCCATATATCTATTTAAAGTTTTCATTAAAGGTTCATGAGAAGCCTGTTTATTTATTCTGGGGAATATTCGTTTCCATAATTTATTTATTATAATCCCTCTAATCTCTCAATAGATATTTCATGAAGCCCAAAAGTGCCTGATTTATCTTTAACAGAGGGGTTCTTTAAAATATAATATTAAAAAATAGGTCTCAAAGATCTCAGGGTTTTTTTTTTTTTTTTGTTTTTTTTTCTTTTAAAATTTTTATTATAATTTTGAAAAATTACAAAGTGCAGTGGCAAAATAAGCATTACAAGTAGGATATTCACATATATCCAAATACATTTGTCAAGAGTTTACATATATGTTATCAAATCTAAAAGTGGGGGGGGGGGGTGATGAGTCTGTTATGCCCAACTAGGCCGCCTAATCGTCCATTATTTTATATAGTGTTATATTGCATTAATCATGCATCTTTCATGGGGAGAGTCCAAGAGAGAGAAAAAAAAAAAAAAAAAAAAAGAGCAAAGTTAACATAATCTCCTCCCTTCTCACCGCCCCATCCAATCCTATCCATTTAAACCTCCAATTCGGGGCATATTCACTATATTTGAATATTAATGATACCTTCTATGTTAGCAGTAAAGTCTCTACCCTGATCTAGAATAAAGTCTTTCCAAGTTTTTAAATATGAGTTATCTTTCTTCCTTTCAAGCCTATAGTCATGGGCTGCTATTATTGCACTATCAGAAAGAAGATTTTTTGCTTCTTTGATTGATGGAGCTCGTGGTTTGCACCAATTGTCAAAAATAAGTTTTCTGAGGTTAAGTATCGCAGTTAGAATGAATCTCTTTTTATTCCCCCATGAAATACAGGGGTTCAATAATATTATAGAATTTATTGAAAATCTCACTTCAATATTTATCATTTGGGAAAGAAGATAGGCTACCTTATGCCAAAATTGGTTTATTTTCGGACATTCCCACAGTAGGTGACCCAGATCTGGATCGTTTAAATGGCACTTGGTACAAAAAATTTTAACATTACAATTCCACTTAGCTACCCGCCGTGGGGTGAGGTAGTCTCTATTGATAATCTTAAACTGCGTTTCTCTTAGATAAGTTGAAGGGGAGATAGCTAGCGCAGTCTTTAAACTGTTCTCTAGTTGATCTATAGGGTCTATCAAGCTTACTATCTTTCCCCAATATGCCTTCGCCCGTTCTATATATTTTTCCGTCTCTGCTGATCTTAAAATTTTATATATAGAAGTCACGGAACACTTTTCCATTTTAAGATGATCCATTAATGGGTGGTCTTGGAAAGTCTGAGGAAACAGATATAGTAACTTTCGTATATAATCTGTGGCTTGCAAAAAGTAGAACATATGTTTCTTCTGTGCTGCCGGAAAGTTATTTTGAAATTCTGTAAATTTATGAAATTTTCTAGTCTTAAAATCATAGAACTCTGCAATCGAGAGAACTTTGGAAGGTGACCATAGACTAAAAGGGTTAGCTGAGTTACCTAGTGGAAAGTGCCAATTTCCTTGAATAGGTAGCCATTTAGAGACCACTGTGGGATGTCCAAGCAACTTCATGGTATTCCTCCATGCTTTTAAGATATCCTTCAATAAGGGGTGGTTAGCAATTGTATTGCCCAAAATCTTATTTGTTGCATGTAATATAAAGCCCATAGAATAGGGAGCACATATGTGTTCTTCTAGGTACTTATTAGATAGTTTAAATGATTGAAAGAGCCATTCAATTGGAAATCTTATTAATGTTGCTAAATTGTACCATTCCAGGTTTGGAAGTGATAGCCCCCCTCCCAAATATGGTTGGTATAGTATCTCCAGTTTTATTCTAGGTTTTCTCCCACTCCAAAGAAAATATCTCAGTGCCCGATTGAAGCGCCATAGGTCCATTTTTTTTATAAGCAAGGGAAGCATTCTACATGGGTATAAAATTTTTGGGACTATGAACATTTTATAGAGATTAACTTTACCCGAGATTGAAACCGGTAACGCTGCCCAACTTCTTAATTTCATCATGGTTTCTTGGAGGACTGAAAGAATATTGTCGCAATACCAGTCATCTGGGTTAACAGAGAGTTTCAAGCCTAGATATTCCAAGGCATTAGATTCAATAAATTCAAAGGTTTGCTGTTTATTACTCCTTTTCAACCAAATTGCCTTTGATTTTACCAAATTAGTTTTGTACCCTGAGACATTGCCATAATCCTTTAAAAGTTCTAAGACCATGTCCATGGTATCTTTTGGATTACTGACATACAAAAGTAAATCATCGGCAAATAGGGATATTCTTAGCACTTCCTTGCCTATGTTAATTCCTGTGAGAAGTTCCCTTAATTTGATTGCCAGTGGCTCCAGAACTAAATTGAAAAGTAGGGGCGAAAGAGGACACCCCTGTCTCGTGCCTCTAGAAAGTGTAAAAGATTGAGTTAACTCATTATTGATCATAATTGATGCCTTTGCATCTGAATAGATGTTTCTAATAAAGGTACAGAACTTACTTCCAAATCCGTATTTAGCCATAACTTTGAACATAAATGGCCATTCCACTCTGTCGAAGGCCTTCTCTGCATCCAAAGATAGCAGGAAGGCCTCCGGCAGAGCAGAATCCCCGTCACTGTACTGAGAGATAGTATGGAGTATCTTTCTAATACTTTTCTCAGATGATCTTCCACTCACAAATCCCACCTGATCCTCGTGTATAATTTTAGGTGCAATTAGCTTCAATCTTTCTGCCAAAATCTTCATCATAATCTTATAATCAAGATTCAGCAGGGATATCGGTCTGTAGACTGTAAGATCTAGGGGATCCTTATTAGGTTTAGGGATTAGTACAATGTTTGCTCTCTTAAAATCTTCCGATACCCTGATGTTTTCTTCAAAGTACCCTTTGTATAGGTCCTTAAGGACTGGAGTAATTTTTTCTAATAGTACCATAGAAAACTACAAGGGCAGGTTGTCTGGGCCAGGAGATTTTCCTCTAGCTAATGATTTAATGACCCTTACTATCTCCTGGTCACTTATAGGCTTATCTAGAGCTTCCAAGTCTGTTCCTGATATCAATGGTATCTTAATAGAATCTAAAAATCGATCAATGTCTTCTGCTTGTGGTTGTTGTGAAGCATAAAGGTCTGTGAAAAAATTGCGGAATAAGAGAGCCATTTGTTCCTGATCTGAGGTGATACTCTTATCTTTTCTAATAGCCACAATAGGCTTTCTCTGAGTTTGTGTTTTAAAGATGGATGCTAAGAATTTGCCTGCTTTATTGCCATATCTTTTAAATTTGGCTGCTTTGATTTGTATTGATTCTTGGGCTTGTTGTAATAGAAAATGATCCCTATTTTTTTTATTAGAGAAGTAAATTTCTCTGTTTACTATAGTTGGGTTCTGCATATAACTAGCGTAAGCCTCTTTAAGTTTATTAGATAGATCATGGTATCTAGAAACTTGCTTCTTTTTTAATCTCGCCATATATGATATTATCTCTGCTTTTAGATATACTTTAGCCGTTTCCCAGAAAATAAGTGTATTATTTCTACTGTGAGCATTAAAAGAGCAGTAATCTTCCCAGGCCTTTTCCAAAAAGGACTTAAATTTATCTGAGTTGGCTAAATAGACTGGGAAAAAAAAGAGTTAGATGTATAGGATTTCTTAACTTGAATTTGTAATATTACAGGGGCATGGTCGGAAAGAGTGAAGTCCAGAATTTCACATTTAGAGATTCTAGGAGCCAAGATTTCTGATACTAGGTATAGATCTAGTCTAGACATGGTATTATGGGATTTAGAATGGCATGTAAACTCCCGAGAATTAGGGTTCATATTTCTCCAAATGTCTATAAGATTAGTTGATTGGGTCAATAAACTAAAGATTTTTTCTTCATATTTATGATGGGTTCTTGTATAATTCCCTTTTTTTCTGCTTAGGCCCATTCTAGTTCTATCAATGCTCGAGTTAGGGGTAATATTAAAATCCCCTGTTATAATTATGTTATCTTTTGCAAACTTCAAGATATTCTTAATTAACCGGGTCCAGAATGCAACATCGGGACTATTAGGGCCATACAAGTTAACTATTAAGAAGAATTGATTTTGACTCTTCATTCTGACCATTATATACCTGGCCTCTCTATCTCTCACTACTTTAATGATTTCTTGTCCAAGGTTTTTATGGATCAAGATCATCACCCCTCTGGCTGCTTTCCTATATGAAGCGAAAAATGTTTGCGAAAATCCAGGGTTTTAAAGTTTTTTTTAACTGCTCTATTTTGAATATGGCTATTTTGATTGTGAAACTAACCTGAAACATTGAATACTAATGTCATTTAATTTAATGATACCTCAATAAAAGATATAAAAAGTGCTTGGTTGCAGTTATTATTGTCATTAAATGCTGTGCTAAATATATTAGGTTAAGAGTAATATTTTTGTCTGTGACATTCTTATTTGTTTAACTGATTAAAGTAATATGTGATCATAAATCAAAAGTGAAGTTTCTATTCTATTACATTTGAAATAAAGATTGGTGGATACCTGATACTTTTGTCAATTTTTACTCAGTTTAGAGAAAATTGTGTTTTCATAAAATAGTGTAAGGGTACCAATACTTTCAACCAGAAAAAAGGAGCAATGAGCAGCAACGATGAAGTAAAATAAAACGTAACTTTTATTGAAGCATAGGCATTAAAAGTTCATGGAGGTGCAAAGATACAAGTGAAAAAATGACAGTATACGCGTTTCGGCGTTGTGCCGTAATCACTACTGCTAAAGAACACTCAATGTGCTTGATTTAAAAAGGGTGTATAAACCCCCTATTGGTTAAAACATATTCAAATAAGGATACTCCTTCATGACATCACAAAATTGTATCTAATGAGACACTGAACCTGTCAGAAAATTGTCTAACACAACAAACAATAATAAGTTCGACCCTGGGTCCTAGAGCTCATATATTATATGTATATATATATATACGCATTAATCCTGTTGCAATGGTTAACATATGTTTCAAACCTAGTATAAATAGCAAAATGAGCAGGATATAATAAAGCGCTCGAGTGGAATAAATGTATATAACAAAATGAGCAAAAAAGGGACATTAATCATACATAATCCTATTTGTTTGTAAGTGTATGTTAAACGATACTTGTATGTCGTATACACAATAAATAGGTGTTCTACAATACTTTAAACTTAGTGTAATAGAACAAACACCTTTATATATAAACTAAGGGTGTAAGTAACACCTAAGTGTGTGCATACTATTACCACTAGAGGGAGAATACTACGCAGACAGCAGACCTATTAATAAAATGTATAGGAAGCTTTTCCTGATGGATGGATTATTCCCAATAATTGATTAAATCGTACTCTGCATTAAGGCCAAGTGGTAGTTTGGTGGAAAGTTTAAAAATCCAAAGCATCTCACGCTTTTCAAGGAGCTTTTGTCTATCCCCCCCCCTTTTCGGAGTTGGTATATGATCTATGGCTTGCCATTTGAAAGAAGCATCATCTTGGTTGTGTTTGATACAGAAGTGTTGGACTATAGGTGAGGATGATTTCCCCACTCTAATGGTAGACAAATGTTCCCTGATACGAGACCTTACGTCCCGTGTCGTGAGCCCTACGTACTGAACCTTGCACAAAGTGCAGGTTATGAGATATATTACAAAATGAGATGTACAGTTTAAGCAAAAATGTATCTCATATGTGCGTTGTGTTACACAGGACGTAAATGTGTCAGATGTAATTGTGTAGTCGCAGGGTTTGCACCTACTGTTCCCACATTTAAACATACCCTTGTGGGTTAGCCACGAGCTCACTGTTGCCCGAGGGTGGCTCAGAACAGTAGGTGATAAGTAATTACCGAGAGTTTTATTCCTGCGATAAGAACACCTCATCCCTTCAGCCACACAATTGGTCAATTTATCGTCTGCTACAAGGAGTCTAAAATGTTTTTTAACAATACTACATATTTCGTTATAGTCATTACTGTAGTCAGTCACAAACGTTACTTTGTTTGTATTGTGTGTAGTATTTTTGTTGTTTACTATTCTTTTCTCATGTAACATTGGTATTCGATCCATACCCTGTACCTCCCTAGCTGCCCTATTGATGACTTTTTTCGGGTACCCCCTATCTTTCAAGCGATCTGCAAGATCCTTTTGGTGTTCCATATACACTCTTTCTGTCGAGCAATTTCTCTTTGCTCTTATCATCTGGCCTTTGGCTATGGAGTATAGAACACTCTTAGGGTGACAGCTTTTAGCATGTAGAACTGCATTGCCTGAAATAGGCTTTCTGTAAATGCATGTCTCAATTTTACCTGTAGTTTTACCAAAAAGAGTTATATCCAAAAAATTGATGGTATCTCTATGTGTTTCGTGGGTGAATTTCAGATTTAGATCATTTTTATTAATATAAGCCAGGAATTGTATCAAATCTCCTGCATTGCCTTGCCAGATTAACAACAGGTCGTCAATGAAACGACCGTAGTAAGCAATGCTCTGTCTGAAGGGGTTTCCCTCTCCATAGATGTGGGACAGCTCCCACCAACCCATATATAGGTTGGCGTAAGAGGGTGCGAATTTCGCACCCATGGCTGTCCCACATCTCTGGAGATAGAAAACCCCCTCAAACTCAAAATAGTTATGGCTTAAAAGAAATGCTGTTACCTCAATCACATATCTTTTGAAATCAGAATCCAAATTGGAATAATGTGTCAACATGTAATCCATAGCCTCAAGGCCAGAATTGTGGGGTATTGAAGAATATAAAGCGGTAACATCAATAGTTAACCAATTGCACAGAGGGTCCCAGGTCAGACCTTCCATAACCCTCAGAACATGTTTGGTGTCCTGTAAATAGCTCGGTAGAGCTTTAACCAAAGGGCACAGAATGGCATCAAGCCACTCTGAAAGGTGTTCGAAAAGGGATCCGATCCCACTGACTATAGGACGACCAGTAACGTTTTCCAGGGACTTATGCACCTTCGGGAGATGATGGAATACAGGAGTTACCGGAAACTCGACATATAAGTAATCAAAAGTATTTCTATCCAGAAAACCTTTTTCTAAACCATCATCCAGAAGGTGCATAAGTTCTACCTGGAAACGTTTCATGGGATTAGTACTGAGATGTGTGTACTGAATGGGATCGTTCATTTGGCGCAAGGCCTCATTTTTATAGTCCACAGTATCCATGACCACAACAGAGCCCCCCTTATCAGCGTTACGTATCACAATTTGATCATTATTCTTTAACTCTTCTAGGGCTATTCTCTCTGATCGTGATAAATTGTCAGGAGATTTTTTGCCATGGAGAGCAAGGTCCCTGAGGTCCTTCTCTACCCTATTATAGAATTTTTCTACAAGGGGGCCTCTGCTGTGGACAGGATAAAACGTAGAAGGTTTTTTTGTAGCCTGTAAATTTGTCAATCAGTTCTGTGTTCGTGTCAGCTGTACTCTCCCTGTCCATAGAATCTAAGGTAATTATATCACAAGTTTCAGAAAACGTGAGGTCACTATTTAGATTTACCCTAAGTGGCAAGCCGTGGAGTCGGCTGTTTGGTGAGAGGATTCACAGCATCGATATCTGGAGACTAGCATTGGCTCAGACGCACAGGCCCACGGACGCACCTCCTGTTTCCAGTTCTCCCATTGGTTCACAGAGTATTGTGGTCATTTCCGGTTTTGACGGCTCTACAGAAGCTAGCGGCTGCACATCGGTGCAGCGTCTCTTCACCGGGACCTACTGTGACGAAACCTGGTCTTCGCAAGGACGACCGGAGAACCAAGGATTGATAAACAGCAGTTGAGGTGTGGGGCGGTCGGGTGACAGCATCTGTAATGGAGCCTGGACTTCGGAAGGACAGATCGGTGAGTGCACTGAGCCGGCTTATAATTACATATATTGTTTGGCAAGTACTGTTTTCTATAATTGTACAAGGGGTTTACTCTCCCCATTGCCATCGTGGACATTCGATGGCAACAGCAATCAGTATCCACATGAAGGAGAAGTTTCCGATTTAATCTGGAACTTTTTTACTTGCTTTATACATTGACTGTTTTACATTGAATTAATACTCACCATTTACCATACTGAGTGATTTCTATGCCACACTAATCTCTTGCTCATCCTACTATTTGGTTCAGTTACCAATACTTTCAGTCACATCTCTATAAAACACACAAACTGCTGATGGTTCTAGGATCTCTCTTGGAATCAAAACCACACACCATGTATATATGAAAATAGATCTTCTAAAATATAATAATAAAGAGATAGCTTCTTGGAAGAAAAAACAAGGGATAATTTGAGGCATCTTGAGGCAATTTTCTTTTGTTTCAAACAACTTTCTAATTTACTTCTATTATCTAACCTGTTTCTTTCTCTTGGAATCTTGGAATCATTTGTTGAAGGAGCAGCAATGCACTACTGGTTTCTAACCGAACACATGGGTGAGACAATCAAAATCAATATATATATGCAGGCACCAATCATCAGCTAGAACCTAGGTTCTCTGCTGCCCCTGAGCTTGCCTAGATAAACCTTTCAGAAAAGGATAACAAGAGAAGTAGGCAAATTAAATAATAGAAGTAAATTGGAAATTGGAAAGTTGTTTAAAATTGTATTCTCTATCTGAATCATGAAATAAAAATGTTGGGTTTCATGTCCCTTTAATAAAGAAACACAGATCTATGAATTATATAAACAATATTAAATTTAAAGGGCTAAACTTACAAGATCCGAATAAAATAGCCTGAGCATTTGCAGATTTTTATCAGAATCTTTATACATCACAAAAAGATGGAATAAGGAAGGGGGAGGATTTTTGGGCAAAAATTAAGCTACCGAAAATAACAGATGCTAAAGTAGAAATTTTAAATAAACCTATAAACTCAGAAGAGTTAAAAAATACAATTGACTCCTTGAAGCTAAATAAAGCAGCTGATCCGGATGGGCTTCTGGCCAGATTTGATAAAATATTAGTAAAGAAAACAGTCCCTTTGCTTCAACTTTTCAGTGAATATTTTATAAATGGTGTTCTACAAACCCAAAATTTTAAATTATCTAATATAATTGTAATCCCAAAACCAAATAAAGATTACTCTTTACCACAATCTTATAGACCCATTTCATTAATGTGGACTATAAGATTCTGATGAAAATTTTATCAAATAGATTAAAAACAATAATACCAGACTTACTTACAATGGATCAAACAGGCTTTGTTTCTGGTAGATCCTTAAATTCAAATTTGAGGAAAATTTTATATGCAATAAAACAATATGATGATAGAGAAAGAGGAGAGGGGGAAGATATTCTGACGGAGGCCTTCTTGTTAGCTCTCGAAAAAAGAGAAGGCCTTTGACAGAATTGAATTACCCCCATCTCTTTACCTCATTAGAGAATTTTGGCTTTGAGGGAGTCTTTTTGCAATTTATAAAGAATATCTATAGCCTATGTACAAATTAATGGACAATCTGTAGAGCCAATACAGCTACAACGCGGCACTCGACAGGGATGCCCTTTATCCCCATTGCTATTTAATCTTTCTTTAGAACCTTTGTTATCCATTTTATATTAAATTAATCAAGGAATTAATATCGGGAAACATAAACTGAAACTGGTGGCATATGCAGATGATTTATTACTATTCATTTCTAATCCAAAAGTACATCTTGATAATATTTTAAACGCTATAGATCAATATAGTCAGTTATCAGGTTATAAAATAAATCTGATGAAATCACAGATGCTTTGGCTTTTAAAAACTTCTAAATATCTTGTTTTCCCTTTTCAGGATTTATCCCTACCCATAAAATATTTAGGTATTAAAATTGATAAAAAAAAATCATAATCTTTATAAACTAAATGTAAAACGAGCTATTGCAAAAATAAAGGAAAAATTATAGGCTTGGGCAAACTTGCCTTTATCTTTACACGGTAAGATCCATCTCATAAAAATGTTAATATTTCCTTGCATAATATACACCTTACAGATGTTGCCAGTAAAGATTAATAGAATGGATTTATTCCAAATTGAAAAAGCCATAAGAACTTTTTTATGGAATAATAAGAAAGCCAGAATTAGAAAAAAAAAAAGTTTTGCTTGCCATATATAAATGGGGGATTGGCTCTACCAAACTTAGAATACTATAATATAGCCATACTTATGACATATAGTCTAGATTGGCTACTAGATAAAAGAGAAAATACATATGAATTAGATCAGGCGAAGATAGGGAATTCCAGCTTGAGCTATATGCTACTTAGCAAACCTAAAGAATTATCTCTAAAAGTGAAATCAAGTTTCCTCTTCCATGATACTTTGAATGCCTGGTACAGAGGAAATAAAGATGCTGACAATAATGAAATGATTTCAGGACATTTACCACTCTGGCTAAACCCCAAGTTTGCGGTAGGAAATCAATATCCCATTAATATATGGAACAACAATGGATTGAAGTATATTTACCACTTTTTAGAGTATAAATCAAAAAAACTTAAATCATTTGAGGAGATTGCATTAAGGTATGATATCCCACAATCTCAAGAGATCTACTACTATCAGGCAATACATTACATCAAATCTATTATTAGAGTACATCCTAATCTATGGACAACTTCTCCCTTTCAAGAGCTGTGTAAACTAGCCTATAAAAAGAAAATCAAGATATGTGATATATACAATGTAATATTACATAAATCAATTGGTAGGGGAATAGATAATTTTAGGGATAAATGGAATAGGAATTGTAAACTAGAAATATCTAAACAAATAATTAGTACTAGCTTGAAGTTAGTGGAGAGGAATACTATATCTGCAGATCAAAGAGTATCACAATTTAGGATTATAAACCTTGACTATATATTACCCAGGCAGGTCTCTAAATGGAGAGAGGATGATAAAAAAATGTTGTCCCAAATGTTCATTATTTAATCCTGATTTCATGCATTATACATGGACTTGTCCAAAGATTCATCAGTTTTGGTCTAAAGTTTCATATTTCTTATCAAAAACTCTTAATGTTGAGCTTGTTCTGAATGATTTGACTATAGTCTTTCTAGATAAATTAGAGTATGGAAAGAATTTTGAAACACAAGCTGATATATCAATTGATATAGGAGAGGGATGATTTATTTTATAATTTAGCACAATACAAGATTGGTTTAAAAGAAAAATGGAAACCCTTTAAAGTTGTTAGATCATACTCAACTTTATAATATTATTGGCCAAGAATCTGTTTATGGATATTATGGACATAGTTATGTGATATACAATCAGTAATTTCAGAATTGTAAATTATTTTTCTTTGAATTAAATAAAACATTTAAAAAAAAATATAAGGTTAAGAGTTCCAATATTTTTGTCTGTGCCATTCTTATTTGTTTAACTGATTAAAGTAATATGTGATAATTAATTTAAAAGTGAAGTTTCTGTTCTATTACATTTGAAATAAAGATTGGTGGATACCTTATAATTTTGTCAATTTTTACTCAGTTTAGAGAAAATTGTTTTAATAAAATAGTGTAAGGGTACCAATACTTTCGGTCACATCTGTATAAAACACACAAACTGCTGATGGTTCAAGGATCTCTCTCTTGGAATCAAAACCACACACACACTACATTTTATTCAAAAGGGATTCCAGCCATATAGTGCCTGCTAATTTAAAGGGACACAAAACCCAATTGTTTTCTTTCATGATTTAGGTAGAACATACAATTTTAAACAACTTTCCAGTTGACTTCTATTATCTAATTTGCTTCATTCTCTTGGTATGCTTTGTTGAAGGAGCAGCAATGCACTACTGGTTTCTAACTGAACACGAGTGAGCCAATGACAATCGTTATATATATGCAACCACCAATCAGCAGCTAGAACAAGGTTCTCTGCTGCTCCTGAGCTTTCCTAGATAAACCTTTCAGCAAAGGATAACAAGAGAAAGAAGCAAATAAAATAATACAAGTACATTGGAAAGTTGTTTAAAATCACATGATCTATCTAAATCATGAAATATTTTTTGGGGGGGTTTTATGTACCTTTAAGTTTGTTTATACATAAACCATAACACATCTTGCAATCAGCATATTGTCATCGGTTTTGCTGTTTAATATCTACAGTAACCCAGAGCAATATGGTGTAGGATTGGGTTGGTAATTTGGTGGAGCTGGGTGTGATATGAATTATTGCCCTATACTCAGGAAAAAAAATATGTATGTAGATTTGCAAAGGATAATAATTCATTGTGGAACAATAATCATGATCCTGGAAAATAAATGGCTATTTTGTGCTTAGAAGATATTATTATAAAGATTGCTGCATGACATAAACACAGTGTTAAAGGGACACTGAACCCAATTTTTTTATTTCGTGATTCAGCTAGAGCATGACATTTTAAGCAACTTTCTAATTTACTCCTATTATCACATTTTCTTCATTCTCTTGGTATCTTTATTTGAAATTCAAGAATGTAAGTTTAGATGACGGCCCTTTTTTGGTGAACAACCTGGGGTGTCCTTGCTGATTGGTGGATAAATTCATCCACCAATAAAAAAAGTGCTGTCCAGAGTTCTAAACCAAAAAAAGCTTAGATGCCTTCTTTTTCAAATAAAGATAGCAAGAGAACAAATAAAAATTGATAATAGGAGTAAATTAGAAAGTTGCTTAAAATTGCATGCTCTATCTGAATCATGAAAGAAAAAAATTGGGTTCAATGTCCCTTTAAGCCTACATGATTATTCCAGCTTATGTGAACTCTTTAAACCAAAATAAGCAGTAATACATAGGGGAAATTGTACGGTGTGTTTACTTTACCATCTGATAATGGTATTAATCATCTGTGTATAGAGTAACAATATTAAGTATCAGACTGAGATATGTTTTAACCAATGTAATGTAATAACTCTGTACTATTTTAAATTATTGAGTAAATGTTTTATTTGTTTTTTCGGGGGAGCATTAATAAAGATGATTGATGAATATTATGTGTTTGCCAGAAGGATATTTCTTTTCTTTTGCAACACTTATATTTGATTTTTAGGTATGTTATCCATTGTGATGTGACATTATAGAGTATGCTAAAATGAAGGGGAGCAGCAAAGCACTACTGGGAGCAAGCTGGAGACTGGTGGTTGCACATATTCCTCTTGTCTTTGGTTCACTCAATGTGTTCATGTAACTCTCTTTGCTGCTCCTGAGCCTACCTAAATTTACTCTTCAACAAAAGATTCCAAGAGAACAAAGCATATTTTATCATTGAAATAAATTGCAAAGTTGTTTTAAATGGCATTCTCTATCTGTATCATGAACATTTAATTTAGAATTTACTGTCCCTTTTAATAGCAAATGATAATAACAATCAATATTGTCATTTTATTTCCTCTTTACTTTTTTTTTTTTTTTATTCTTAAAGAATGTTTTTTTAATCATGCTGTAAATTTCGCATAAATCTTTTAACCCCTGGTTTAGACCTCCAGTTGCTAGACAGCCTCAATGCATTGCTGTGAAGCCCTCATTGAAAACACTTCTATCAAGCAGAGTCAATATTGTGCAAGCTAAATTCCTGACTCAGTGTACGGTCCAGGACCGTTTCCACTTCTGAAACTGTAACAAAGGACTTTCCAGTGTGTGATAGATACAGTGACCCGGCTTGTGCAGCTTTACTGAATTGTTGTTTAGGTACTAGAATGGGCTCGGACAACATGCCATTGACTTGGTGACATTGTATCGCCCGGTAAAACAGAGGGCTCTGGATGTGGTTGCTTCTTGTATTCACTAGTCAACTTCCTAACACCTGAGGCCACATATAAATATTTTAGTAAGCCGTATGGGCTACAAATAAATTTACAGTTAATAAACACAGAAATAAAAAAGATATTTTCTGACAATGTCCAGTTGCAGATTTAGGTAAGGTTTCAGGGTTCCACCATCTGCTGTTTTCCCCCTCTCTCCCCAGAGGGGCTCTTTTGAGTTGTGGCATTTTAAGCTTTGCTTTTTACTGGGGTCACAAAAAACTATGGCACACATTGTTATATCTGCTTTTTTGTCCCCAGGGGCTGTAAAAATTAGTGCAGAGGGCCGCATGTAGTCCTTGGGTCCTGTTGTATAGGATTGTATTGATGTAAAACAGAGGGCCGCATGTAGTCCTTGGGTCTTGTTGTATAGGATTGTATTGATGTAAAACAGAGGGCCGCATGTAGTCCTTGGGTCTTGTTGTATAGGATTGTATTGATGTAAAACAGAGGGCCGCATGTAGTCCTTGGGTCTTGTTGTATAGGATTGTATTGATGTAAAACAGAGGGCCGCATGTAGTCCTTGGGTCTTGTTGTATAGGATTGTATTGATGTAAAACAGAGGGCCGCATGTAGTCCTTGGGTCCTGTTGTATAGGATTGTATTGATGTAAAACAGGGCCGCATGTAGTCCTTGGGTCCTGTTGTATAGGATTGTATTGATGTAAAACAGAGGGCCGCATGTAGTCCTTGGGTCCTGTTGTATAGGATTGTATTGATGTAAAACAGAGGGCCGCATGTAGTCCTTGGGTCCTGTTGTATAGGATTGTATTGATGTAAAACAGAGGGCCGCATGTAGTCCTTGGGTCCTGTTGTATAGGATTGTATTGATGTAAAACAGAGGGCCGCATGTAGTCCTTGGGTCCTGTTGTATAGGATTGTATTGATGTAAAACAGAGGGCCGCATGTAGTCCTTGGGTCCTGTTGTATAGGATTGTATTGATGTAAAACAGAGGGCCGCATGTAGTCCTTGGGTCCTGTTGTATAGGATTGTATTGATGTAAAACAGAGGGCCGCATGTAGTCCTTGGGTCCTGTTGTATAGGATTGTATTGATGTAAAACAGAGGGCCGCATGTAGTCCTTGGGTCCTGTTGTATAGGATTGTATTGATGTAAAACAGAGGGCCGCATGTAGTCCTTGGGTCCTGTTGTATAGGATTGTATTGATGTAAAACAGAGGGCCGCATGTAGTCCTTGGGTCCTGTTGTATAGGATTGTATTGATGTAAAACAGAGGGCCGCATGTAGTCCTTGGGTCCTGTTGTATAGGATTGTATTGATGTAAAACAGAGGGCCGCATGTAGTCCTTAGGTCCTGTTGTATAGGATTGTATTGATGTAAAACACAAACATTAATTCACATAAGATATATATGCTTTGTTATGAGTTACAGTGACGCAGTGATGTCATCATGCACCTGCACAATGGCATCATACACAACAAAGAGCTGTGGGCAGACTTTCTGGACCAGATTAATGGACAACTGTTAAACTGACAAGGCTCCTTGTTGTTGAGGCATCTTTTCTATTGTTTAATTAATGCGCGTTCCTGACGTTACATATATAGTTCTATTAGGTGCCCCAATACTTTATATCTCCCCCCAGTAAACAAGAACCGGTAGTAACATGGAAAAAGTAATAGTTACCGCTTGTAAAACAGTTTTGTAAATCAGTGCTTCTCAATCACGGTCCTCAAGTACCCCCAACAGGCCAGTTTTCATTATAGCTGAACCCGTGCACAGGTGTAGTAATCAGTTGACCAGTAACCATGATTACTAACCTGTTGTCACCCATCAGCTGATTATTTCACCTGTGCACTGGTTCAGCTGTAATAAAAACCTGGCCTTTTGGGGTCTGAGGTCTGCAGTTGAGAAACAATGGTGTGAATGTTTGTAATTGTAAAATATTTGCATATCTGTCTTATTAAAGTAAAATAGCCTCACTGAATAGAACAAGAGGTGTCTCAGAATCCTCTCAGAAGTGAAGGTGGCCGTTCTGAAGTATGTTAGGTTTTTTAACCTAAAGTTCGTGTTAGCATGTGTACTTCATAAAGACTAATTTCGTGACTGAGTATCGCTATTTCAAAGCTAATGATTTTGTCTCATTTTATAAAATTTCTTTAAATTCTGTTGATTTTTTTTTTTTTTTTTTTAGTTTTCTTTTGTGGATCTGTTAGAGTGAACTGTTTCATAGAGAGTGTTTTTGGTTTTTTTTTAATTGATTTTTTTAAATTCAGTTTTTAAGTAGTTTATTTTGATTATAATTGAACTGATAACACAACTCTCCACTGTGACAAGGTGCAGTTACAAATCTCTTTGAATTCCAACATTTTCAAGCTGTGACATATTGTGTGAAGTTTTTCCAGCAAGATTTTCACAAAGGGTTTCATTGAATCTAAGACTCTATCTTTTTTGTCTTTTTAGTGGCTGTTCAACTGTATATTTCCAAATAAAGTATATTTTTATAAAGTGTGTTTTCTTTCATGTAATTGGCAAGAGTCCATGAGCTAGTGACATATGGGATATACAATCCTACCAGGAGGGGCAAAGTTTCCCAAACCTCAAAATGCCTATAAATACACCCCTCACCACACCCACAATTCAGTTTTACAAACTTTGCCTCCTATGGAGGTGGTGAAGTAAGTTTGTGCTAAGATTTCTACGTTGATATGCGCTTCTTAGCATTGTTGAAGCCCGATTCCTCTCAGAGTACAGCGAATGTCAGAGGGACGTGAAGGGAGTATCACCTATTGAATACGATGATTTCTCTAACGGGGGTCTTTTTCATGGGTTCTCTGTTATCGGTCGTAGAGATTCATCTCCTACCTCCCTTTTCAGATCGACGATATACTCTCAAATTTACCATTACCTCTACTAAGAACTGTTTTAGTACTGGTTTGGCTATCTGCTATAAGTGGATGGGTGTCTTTTAGTAAGTATGTTTTCATTTACTTAAGACACTCTCAGCTATGGTTTGGCACTTTATGCAAATTATATAAAGTTCTAAATATATGTATTGTACTTATATTTGCCATGAGTCAGGTTCATGTATTTCCTTCTGCAGACTGTCAGTTTCATATTTGGGAATATAAACACTTTAAGAAATGTATTTCTTACCTGGGGTTTAGTCTTTTTCAATTTGACTACTTTTTGCATTTGCGGGTATTAGGCCTGCGGGTGCGTCAAATGTTAGACTTTATTACGTCATTTTTGGCGCGGGAAATTACATTTTTGACGCAACTTCGTCATTTCCGGCGTCATACGTGACGTCGAGACCTTTCACACGGCAGCGTCATTAGTGACGCAAGTGTGTCATTTCCGGTCATTTTTGGCGCCAAAAAAGTTTACGTTACGTTGTGCGTCATACTTGGCGCCAATTTTTCTTCATTATTTCAATACCCCATTGTTGTTTGCCTCCTGCTTTCTTTTCTATCAAGAGGCCTATGCTTTTGCATTTTTTCCCATTCCTGAAACTGTCATTTAAGGAAATAGATAATTTTGCTTTATATGTTGTTTTTTCTCTTACATTGAGCAAGATGTCCCAATCTGATCCTGCCTCTGAAGTTTCTGCTGGAACATTGCTGCCTGACATGGGTTCTACAAAAGGTAAGTGCATTTGTTGTAAAATTGTAGAAATTATTCCACCGAATGTCATTTGTAATAGTTGTCATGATAAACTTTTACATGCAGATAGTGTTTCTATCAGTAATAGTACATTGCCAGTTGCAGTTCCTTCAACTTCTAATGTGCATGATATACCTGTAAATTTTAAAGAATTTGTTTCTGAATCTATTATGAAGGCTTTGTCTGCATTTCCACCTTCTAATAAACGTAAAAGGTCTTTTAAAACTTCTAATTTAGCTGATGAAATTTCAAATGACCAACAACATAATAATTCATCCTCTTCTGATGAGGATCTATCTGAAACAGAAGATCCTTCCTCAGATTTTGACACTGACAAATCTACTTATTTATTTAAAATAGAGTATATGCGTTCTTTATTAAAAGAAGTGTTAATTACTTTGGATATTGAGGTAACCAGTCCTATTGACGTTCAGTCTAATAAACGTTTAAATGCTGTTTTTAAACCTCCTGTGGTTTCCCCAGGTGTTTTTCCCATTCCTGAGGCTATTTCTGATATGATTTCTAAGGAATGGAATAAGCCAGGTACTTCCTTTATTCCTTCTTCAAGGTTTAAGAGATTGTATCCTTTACCAGTAAAATCTATAGAGTTTTGGGAAAAGATCCCCAAAGTTGATGGGGCTATTTCTACTCTTGCTAAACGTACCACTATTCCTATGGAAGATAGCACTTCCTTTAAGGATCCTTTAGATAGGAAGCTTGAATCTTATCTAAGGAAGGCCTATTTATATTCAGGTCATCTTCTCAGACCTGCTATTTCTTTGGGTGATGTTGCGGCTGCATCAACTTTCTGGTTGGAAAATTTAGCGCAACATGAATTGGATTCTGACATATCTAGCATTGTTCGCTTACTGCAACATGCTAGTCATTTTATTTGTGATGCCATTTTTGATATTATTAAAATTGATGTTAGATCCATGTCTTTAGCTGTATTAGCTAGAAGAGCTTTGTGGCTTAAATCTTGGAATGCTGATATGACATCTAAATCTAGATTACTATCTCTTTCTTTCCAAGGTAATAATTTATTTGGTTCTCAGTTGGATTCTATTATTTCAACTATCACTGGAGGAAAAGGAGTTTTTTTGCCTCAGGATAAAAAACCTAAGGGTAAATCTAAGGCTTCTAACCGTTTTCGTTCCTTTCGTCAGAATAAGGAACAAAAACTCAATCCTCCTCCCAAGGAATCTGCTTCCAGTTGGAAGCCTTCCTCAAATTGGAATAAATCCAAGCCATTTAGGAAACCAAAGTCTGCCCCTAAATCCGCATGAAGGTGCGGCCCTCATTCCAGCTCAGCTGGTAGGGGGCAGATTAAGGTTTTTCAAGGATTTTTGGATAAAATCTGTCCAAAATCATTGTATTCAGAGCATTGTCTCTCAAGGGTATCGAATAGGATTCAAAATTAAGACCTCCTGTGTGAAGATTTTTTCTCTCACGCATTCCTGTAAATCCAGTAAAAGCTCAGGCTTTTCTGAAGTGTGTTTCAGACCTGGAGTCTTCAGGGGTAATCATGCCAGTTCCTCCTCAGGAACAAGGTTTGGGGTTTTATTCAAACCTATTCATTGTACCAAAGAAAGAAAATTTGTTCAGACCAGTTCTGGATCTGAAAATTTTGAATCGTTATGTAAGAGTACCAACTTTCAAGATGGTGACTATAAGGACTATTCTGCCTTTTGTTCAGCAAGGACATTGTATGTCCACAATAGACTTGCAGGATGCATACCTTCATATTCCGATTCATCCAGAACACTATCA
Organism: Bombina bombina; assembly: GCF_027579735.1. Lineage (NCBI taxonomy): Eukaryota > Metazoa > Chordata > Amphibia > Anura > Bombinatoridae > Bombina > Bombina bombina. Next base: position 263,607,163 of record NC_069506.1, on the reverse strand, counting down.
GTTTCTGAGATTCTCTTTTCTAGACAAGCATTACCAATTTGTTGCTCTTCCATTTGGCCTAGCAACAGCTCCAAGAATCTTTTCAAAGTTTCTGGGTGCCCTACTATCTGTAATAAGAGAACAGGGTATTGCGGTGTTTCCTTATTTGGACAATATCTTGGTACTAGCTCAGTCTTTACATACTGCAGAATCTCACACAAATCAACTAGTGTTGTTTCTTCGGAAACATGGTTGGAGGATCAATTTACTAAAAAGTTTCTTGATTCCTCAGACAAGGGTCACCTTTTTAGGCTTCCAGATAGATTCAGTGTCCATGACTCTGTCTCTAACAGACAAGAGACGTTTAAAATTGGTCGCAGCATGTCGGCTCCTTCAGTCTCAGTCATTCCCTTCAGTGGCTATGTGCATGGAAGTTTTAGGTCTCATGACTGCAGCATCGGACGCAATCCCCTTTGCTCGTTTTCACATGAGACCTCTACAGCTTTGTATGCTGAATCAATGGTGCAGGGATTATACAAAGATATCACAATTAATATCCTTGAATCCCAATGTACGACACTCTCTGACATGGTGGATAGATCACCATCGTTTGGTTCAAGAGGCTTCTTTTGTTCGCCCAACCTGGACTGTGATCACTACAGATGCGAGTCTTTCAGGTTGGGGAGCTGTTTGGGGGTCTCTGACAGCACAAGGGGTTTGGAAATCTCAAGAGGCGAGATTACCAATAAATATTTTAGAACTCCGTGCAATTCTCAGGGCTCTTCAGTTCTGGCCTCTACTAAAGAGAGAACCGTTCATTTGTTTTCAGACAGACAATATCACAACTGTGGCTTATGTCAATCATCAGGGTGGGACTCACAGTCCCCAAGCTATGAAAGAAGTATCTTGGATACTTGCTTGGGCGGAATCCAGCTCCTGTCTAATCTCTGCGGTGCATATCCCAGGTGTAGACAATTGGGAGGCGGATTATCTCAGCCGCCAGACTTTACATCCAGGGGAGTGGTCTTTCCATCCAGATGTGTTTTTTCAGATTGTTCAGAAGTGGGGGCTTCCAGAGATAGATCTCATGGCCTCTCATCTAAACAAGAAACTTCCCAGATACCTGTCCAGGTCCAGGGATGTTCAGGCGGAAGCAGTGGATTCGCTGACACTTCCTTGGTGTTATCAACCTGCTTACATCTTCCCGCCTCTAGTTCTCCTTCCAAGAGTGATTTCCAAAATCATCATGGAACAGTCTTTTGTGTTGCTGGTGGCTCCAGCATGGCCACACAGGTTTTGGTATGCGGATCTGGTTCGGATGTCCAGTTGCCCGCCTTGGCCACTTCCGTTACGGCCGGACCTACTATCTCAAGGTCCGTTTTTCCATCAGGATCTCAAATCATTAAATTTGACGGTATGGAAATTGAACGCTTATTTCTAAGTCATAGAGGTTTCTCTGATTCAGTGATTAATACTATGTTACAAGCTCGTAAATCTGTCTCTAGAAAGATTTATTATAGAGTTTGGAAGACTTACATTTCATGGTGTTCTTCTCATAAATTCTCCTGGCATTCTTTTAGAATTCCTAGAATTTTGCAGTTTCTTCAGGATGGTTTGGATAAGGGTTTGTCTGCAAGTTCCTTGAAAGGACAAATCTCCGCTCTTTCTGTTTTATTTCACAGAAAGATTGCTATACTTCCTGATATACACTGTTTTGTACAGGCTTTAGTTCGTATTAAGCCTGTCATTAAGTCAATTTCTCCTCCTTGGAGGCTTAATTTGGTTCTGAGGGCTTTACAGGCTCCTCCATTTGAACCTATGCATTCTTTGGACATTAAACTACTTTCTTGGAAAGTGTTGTTTCTTTTGGCTATCTCTTCTGCTAGAAGAGTTTCTGAGTTATCTGCTCTTTCTTGTGAGTCTCCTTTTCTGATTTTTCATCAGGATAAGGCAGTCTTGCGGACTTCTTTTCAATTTTTACCTAAGGTTGTGAATTCTAACAACATTAGTAGAGAAATTGTTGTCCCTTCTTTATGTCCTAATCCTAAGAATTCTTTGGAGAGATCCTTACATTCTTTGGATGTGGTAAGAGCTTTGAAATATTATGTGGAAGCTACTAAAAATTTCAGGAAGACTTCTAGTCTATTTGTTTTATTTTCTGGTCTTAGGAAAGGTCAGAAAGCTTCTGCTATTTCCTTGGCTTCTTCGTTGAAACTTTTGATTCATCAAGCTTATTTGGAGTCGGGTCAAACCCCGCCTCAGAGAATTACAGCTCATTCTACTAGATCAGTCTCCACTTCATGGGCTTTTAAGAATGAAGCTTCAGTTGATCAGATTTGCAAAGCAGCCACTTGGTCCTCTTTGCATACATTTACTAAATTCTACCATTTTGATGTATTTGCTTCTTCGGAAGCAGTTTTTGGTAGAAAAGTTCTTCAGGCAGCTGTTTCAGTTTGATTCTTCTGCTTTTTGATTTAAGTTTTTTTCTTTCAAAAGTGAAAATAAACTTATTTTTGGGTTGTGGATTATTTTCTCAGCGGAATATGGCTGTTTTTGTTTTATTCCCTCCCTCTCTAGTGACTCTTGAGTGGAAGACTCCACATCTTGGGTATTGATATCCCATATGTCACTAGCTCATGGACTCTTGCCAATTACATGAAAGAAAACATAATTTATGTAAGAATTTACCTGATAAATTCATTTCTTTCATATTGGCAAGAGTCCATGAGGCCCACCCTTTTTATGGTGGTTATGATTTTTTGGTATAAATCACAATTATTTCCAAATTTCCTTTGTTGATGCTTTCTACTCCTTTCTTTATCACCCCACTGCTTGGCTATTCGTTAAACTGAATTGTGGGTGTGGTGAGGGGTGTATTTATAGGCATTTTGAGGTTTGGGAAACTTTGCCCCTCCTGGTAGGATTGTATATCCCATACGTCACTAGCTCATGGACTCTTGCCAATATGAAAGAAATGAATTTATCAGGTAAATTCTTACATAAATTATGTTGTTTACCAGCATTAAAAACAGCATATGACATGCATGAGTTACTCATAGGATAATCTCAAAGAAAGCCCAGAACACAAAATAGGGTAAAATAAGGTGACACATGTTTCTGTGTTGTAAGGGTTAAATATTTGTTAAACTGTTAATCAGAGCAGCTTTGACTTTGTCTGGTATTTAACATAACCCAAAACTGAACAGATGTCATATCATTTCCTAGATCCCTTTGCATTGCTATTTCTGCCAATACGATATCTTGAATTGTAGATTCTGACTGTGTATTTGTGTTATCCAAGTGCACTTATTGATATGAAACTACAGTTATCCTAATCATATTTATCTGTCTAATTTAACTAAACCATTCCGTTTCACCTGATTATTGTCCTCATTCTATTGATGTAACCATATAGCATCTATATGCTAATTCATTTACACTTCCCATTGTCATTCTGTCTGCATTTAGGAGGTTGCTATGGAACTCAATTAGCAACAAGCAATAATTTTAGTGTTATAAGGGTGATTTTTATACGTGGTTTTGTTCATCTTTAGCAGTAGTGTTAAATCATTTGCATATAGATTATATCTGACGTTGATGCATTAATCACCTACAGTCCATTGTGCAGACAAAAACCTGGGCTACAATGCAGGCCAGCAGTGTTTTATATGGGGCTTACCACCTCCTATGGCCTAAATGTTGTTTTTTATTATTATTATTCATTTTACTACAGATGATTGATCTCTGGTTGTTTACTGTGCGTTCATTATCCCCTCTATGTGTCTCTGAAATAGGGTGTCCAACTTTATTTTCAAGAAATAAGAGAGACTAAGGAATTGGCAAATTTCACATAGGAAATCAATAAGTTATACTGTAGTTATTGGAAAAAAAAACTAATTGGATACAGTTTGGTAAATTCTTCATACAAATCATCTTCATTCACACAGTCTAGCTTAAAGGGACACTGTACCCAAAAATGTTCTTTCGTGATTCAGATTGAGCATGAAATTTTAAGCAACTTTCTAATTTACTCCTATTATCAAATTTTCTTCATTCTCTTGGTATCTTTATTTGAAATGCAAGAATGTAAGTTTAGATGCCGGCACATTTTTGGTGAACAACCTGGGTTGTCCTTGCTGATTGGTGGATAAATTCATCCACCAATAAAAAAGTGCTGGCCAGAGTACTGAACCGAAAAAAAGCTTAGATGCCTTCTTTTTCAAATAATGATAGCAAGAGAACGAAGAAAAATTGATAATAGGAGTAAATTAGAAAGTTGCTTAAAATTGCATGCTCTTTCTGAATTACAAAAGAAAAAATGTGGGTTCAGTGTCCGTTTAAAGAGACAGTCTATTTAAAAAATGTTATAGTAGTTTAAAAAGATAGCTAATCCCTTTTTTACCAATTACCCAGTTTTGCATAACCAACATGGTTATATTAATATACATTTTAACCTTAGTGATTACCTTGTACCTAAGCATTTGCAGAATGTCCCCTTATATCATTTCCTTTTACAAACTTGCATTTTGGCTAATTAGTGCTGGTTCCTGCATAACTCCATGGGAGTGAGCACAATGTCTATCTATATGGCACACGTGAACTAGCTTTGTCGGAGAAAAGCTAATGAAAAGCACTGATAACAGGCAGAGGTTTAGAGGTTATAAAGTATATTGATGTAATATTGTTGGTTGTGCAAAACTGGTGAATGTGTAGTAAAGGCATTATCTATCTTTTTAAATAATACTAAATCAAGTAGACTGTCCCTTTAATACATTCATCAAGTTTCTGCAAATCCATGAATTTCTCATTTAAGTGGGAGTAAAGGCATTAAACTGTCAGATACATCAAAATTATTAACTAAATAAGAGTACAACATTAAATGTTTGAAATGAAGATGTTTATATTTTGTAAAAAAAAAAGGGAAAAACAATTTCTAAAAGCAGATATAGAGATTTTAAAATCCTTTCAAATAGTTACTTTAAAGGGACCGTCAACACCAGAATTTTTGTTGTTTTAAAAGATAGATAATCCCTTTACCATTCCCCAGTTTTGCATAACCAACACTGTTATATTAATATACTTTTTCCTCTGTGATTACCTTGTATCTAAGCATCTTCTGACAGCCCCCCGATCACATGACATTTTATTTATTATCTATTGACTTGCATTTTAGCAAATTAGTGCAGTGTCTGCCACAATCCACGGGAGTGAGCACAATGTTATCTATATGGCTTACAGGAACTAGCTCTCCCCTGTTGTGAAAAGCAAATAAAAAAGCAAGTGATAAGACACAATCTTCAAGGGCTTAGAAATTATATGAGCCTTCCTAGGTTTAGCTTTCAACTAAGAATACCAAGAGAACAAACAAAATTGGTGATAAAAGTAAATTGTAAAGTTGTTTAAAATGACATGCCCTATTTGAAACATGAACGTTTTTTGTTTTTTTGGACTTGACTGTCCCTTTAATTTGCTCACAGTCATTGCTTGCACACATTTATCGGTTCCTAATTTAGCCCAGCAAATGAAATTAGATAAAGGAAACATAGGTTTAAACACACTACCACCCATTACGTATTAGCTAAAACTATAGGCATATTACCTCAGTATTTACACAATTAATATTAATTAAAAGAAATAAATGCACGTACATATCATTCTCAGACTAATCTTTGTTTGGAATACATCATTTAACATTTATTTACTATTTAACACCACTTTAATATTGTAGCTGGTAGGAGGTTTTTAAGGGGTAGAAGAATTACAAATGCCTAGGACAGCACATTTAGTAAATACACCACTGGAATAACAAACTACAGGTGGCCCTCGTTTTACAACGGTTCAATTTACACCGTTTCAGAATAACAACCTTTGTTTCCAGTCATGTGACTGCTATTGAAAAGCATTGAGAAGCAGTGCATTTATTAAAATAGCCAGAAGGTGGAGCTGTCTGCTTGTGTTGCACCAAAGCCAAGCAAACTGAAATTAATCAGTTTAACCAGACCTGAGCTATTGAGCAGATTTCAAAGGAACAAGCTCTTCCGGTCTATAAATCAGTCCAGATTGGAATGCATAGAAAGAACTGTTTGCAGAAAAATGCAAGTGAAGTCTGTGTTGTGTGATTATTTTATTAGGTTTATAATGCTGTTTAGCAAATGTTTTTGTTCATTTAACTTCGTTTAATTATATATTCTGTGTTGTGTGATTATTTTATTAGGTGTATAATGCTGTTTAGCATTTACAGTCTTCATTTCAAAGCCTTACAAATAATGTATTAGGTGTTACTTATGACAATTTTGAGGGGGCCTGGAACCTATCTCCCTCACTTCCCATTGACTTACATTATAAACTGGGTTTCAATTTACAACAGTTTCAATTTACAACCATTCCTTCTGGAACCTAACCCCGGCGTAAACTGAGGGCTACCTGTACTTATATGAAGCACATAATTCAGATATGTTATTAAGTAACATTTAGATGTGACCCAAAACTATCCATCTACCTCTCCCCATTTGCATCAAGGTGTGTCACATATGTGCCTTATTCATGCATTTCAGTTTTAAATGTTAGATGTGTGAGATATAAAACTATGGCACAGATCTTCTGTACAGGAATATACTTTGTGCACTCTTTTTTTTCGTGTATCGAATGTGAATGTTTTATAAAGGAAGTTTTTTTCCTTTTTTTAATTAGTTTGTTCTGTAATATTTTGAAGGGGACTTTGTGATGCCAGAATCCTGTACTGAAAAGTGAACCATTCCAAGATGGATGCAGCTTGATTTTAGTTCAGCTAAACTTGCAACTCAAGGCTCTCGTGAAGTGCAGGTACAAACCTCTTTAAAGGGACAATGCACACTAGATTTTTCTTTGCATAAATGTTTTGTAGGTGATTTATATAGCCCATCTGGGTGTGGTTTTGTAACAATGTTTAGTTTTGCATATTTTTCAATAACATTGTGCTGATTTTCAGACTCCTAACCAAGCCCCAAAGTATTAGATGTATACTGAAGTCTACAGATTCCTGCTGCTCCCGTTTATGTAATCTGTCTTTTCATATGCAGGGAAGGGAGGAGGGGGGAGTATTTGCTCTTCCTGTTTTCCCAGCCTCTTTCACTGGGTATCCTATCCTAACCTCATCAACAGTGCTAAACTGTGAGCACGTATTTTATTGAATAAACTGCAATCTTTTGGTTGCTCATTGGTGGGGGTAGGGGGCAGAAGCACTACTAGGTTTGCAATGAGCACATCAATTTATGGCAAAATCAAATGCGTACTAGCCACAAATACAAAAATTAAAATGTAAAGAAGATACAGCTCTATATGTTTGACAGGAAAGGATGTATTACATTTATATGGACATGAATCTTAAAGGGACATCATACAATTTTAATCAACTTTCCAATCTAGTTCTTCTATCAAATGTCGTTCTTTCTCTTGGTATCCCTTCTTGATGAAACAGAAACACACTACTGGGAGCTAGCTGAACACACTGGGTGATCCAATGGCAAAAGGCATATATTTGCTGCTATTATTCAGCGGCTAACTGCCATTAATGCATTGCTGCTTTTCAACAAGGGGTACAAAGAGTCTGTAACACATTAGAGCAAGTCATTTTTTCCCCAGTTTAATATCCCTTTAATGTGTATCTCAAGCTCCTAATGTGCATACAGTAGATAGTGCTGCACTACCTGAAATCTAAAGTAATTTACATTAATAGATAATGGTATGTTTATTGGGATTTTATTACATATAAATTAGGGCAATTTTACAAACTGTTAATATATTATTTGCAAGTTAAGTTAGATTGTTGTTGTCATGGAAATGTCACAGTTCCCCTTCCTGTGACCTAAGTATGTTTTCTCACTTGCTGGGGACTTGTGATACCAGGTGTTAATGTCTGTATGGCAAGCCAGCAAACCATGTTTAAGTAAATTTTATATTAAAGGGACAGTCTACACCAAAAATTGTTATTGTTTAAAAAGATAGATAATGTGGTTACTTCCCATTCCCCAGCTTTGCACAGCCAACTTCGTTATATTAATATACTTTATAACATTTAAACTTCTAAATTACTGCCTGTTTCTAAGCCACTAAAGTCAGCCTCTTATCACATGCTTTTTTATTTGTTTTTCACAACAGGAAACTGCTAGTTCATGTGGGCAACATAGATAACATTGTGTTCACGCCCAGGGAGTTATTTAAGAGTCAGCACAACACAGTACTAAATGCAAATCAATAGATAATATATAAAAAGTCATGTGATGCTATGATACAAGTTAATCACAGGGTTAAAAAGTGTATTAATATAACTGTGTTAGTTATGCAAAACTGGGGAATGGGTATTAACGGGATTATCTATCTTTTAAACCAATAACAATTCTATTGTAGACTGTCCCTTTAAATAAAACAGTCTGCATTATTCCAAGGTCAGAATAAAACTCACAACAACAACAAAAAAGGGTTCCCAGCAGCCCCCTGTCCTGTCAGTACAGGGTTATTCCAAAGCAAGGAGCTGCATACACTACAAGCAAAGTCCAATACAGATGTATCAAAAGTATCAGCACTTATTGAGATCTTGTATAAAAACATGTATGTTTGATTTTTCCATTTGTTTAATAACGGAGTCTTTTAAATAGTCAATAATGCTTATAATTCCTTTACTTGTACATAGTTAAAAGACAAGTGACACTGGGGTTATGAGTCTGTAAATAAAATTCAGCACTACTCAATGGACTAGATTCATAGAAGCTTGTGAGGCTGCTGGGAGGTTTAAAGAGACAGTAGAGTAAAAATTAAAAGGATATTCCAGTCAAAATTTAAATGCGGATAGATAAATTACAAAAACACATTTGCAATATACACGTATTGGCAAAAATGCTTCTAGTAAAAGTTATCACTGATTTAGTGTTAACATTTTTCTCTGCATGTGCAAGTCAAACATAGCTGGATATTCTCAGTCCACCAACATTTTAAATACTGCAGCTGCTCAGAGCACAAGTGGGGCTTTTATCATGTCAGCAATTAACAAATTGAGTCATTACAAGCATCTAAAGCTCTCTAAGTAAGTGCTGTTTTTAAAATGCTGGTGCACGGAGCATACTTAAAGTGAATGTAAATTTTGATGCTAAAGTGCCGGTTTTAAAAAATTTGATTAAAAACAGGGGCACTTTAATTCATCAAAATTTACATTTCACTCTTGAAAAAATACTTACCTTTTAATCTTCACAGCAGCTCCAGCTTCCCCCGGTCGTCGCAAAGCCATTTCTGACGTCAGAAATGATGGATCGGTCATCCTCCAATCACGACTTTCCCCCCGGGGGAATCAGTGTCTGATTCGAAGCCGTGATTGGAGAAAGCCGGATTCCTCATTTTAGACCCAGGAAGAGGCTTTGCGACGGCAAATTTGTTTCTAATAAAAGCTATAGCTGTTTCAAGAGTGTATTTAAAGTGAATGTAAATTTTGATGCTAAAGTGCCCGGTTTTTAAAAATTTGATTAAAAACAGGGGCACTTTAATTCATCAAAATTTACATTTCACTCGTGTTGTGAAAAAATACTTACCTTTTTATCTCTCTCTGAATTATGAACGCCTAATTTTGACCTTACTTTTCCTTTAAAGGCAAGATCATGCTCAAAATTAATTGCGTCTCGCATCACTTATGTTTTCAAGCATATCATTAGTGGTCATTCCTGCCATTATACGTGATATCTCTCACATGAAATAGGTACCTGTTGCTAAGAGGATAAAGTAATTAGAGCTACAGAATAACATCACATACCCGGTAAATGTAAAATTGGAAATGTAAAATTGCGCGTCTGTTTTGTTATAAAAAAGTCTATCTGGATCTTAGAATGCACAGACCAAGGGGCTGACCAATGGTGTTTAGGGGCGTGACCGTGATTTTTTAGTCTACACCTCCTCCAAGCATGTGGAAGTCAGACTCTATTGCCCTTGTCAACTATCTTGTGCTTGGGTCTCACTATTGCAGAGACAATGAGGTTGTCTCAGTTTTATTTTTCTTCCATTGTTCTAGATGGTGCATTTTTTCACATTACAGTTTGTTTTATAAGATTTTGTGATGTTGGTACTCTTGACAGTGGAACAAACCTTCTATGCAACAATACACAATAGATGGGGCTTTATTGATTATATTAGAGCTGAAATTGCAAATTGCTTTCTGTGAAATATTTGTTTCACAAACAGGTTTTATTGAATTCTAACCAATTAAGTCATATTTCTGTTATGTTCTGTTACAGAAATCGAGTTTCAAATGCATCTAATTATTACAATGAAGTAGTGAAGTTTGCTGATCTACAGGATATCCAGATACAAATCATTTCCTACAAAAATAGTTTTTAAGTGCTTTAGGTAATTTCAAGAAGGAAAAAACAGGATAGATTTATTTTGCCTATATGGTACATCTGATTAACTTTTGAAAACACATACATAAATGGTACAAGTAGACTTAAAGGGCTTTTATAGTAATTTGTTAGTGTAATTTATTACTAGCGATGTGCAATGGGATCGTTAGTTAGGATCCGAATGCGGAAGTAAGGGGCTGCTCGTTGCCTTCAGATATTTTTGTAGCCAGATTGACTCCTGTAGTAGATCCCCACTCTAAGATCTTTGCAAATCCAGATGTTAGAGTGAGGATCTTTTACAGAAATCAATCTAGCTACAAAAATATCTGAAGGCAACGAGCAGCTCCTTACATTCGTATTCGGATCCTCCCTAACAATCCAAATGCAATTTGAATGCACATCCCTACTAGAAACCCTGCACTTCAATTTGCTTAAACCCTGCAAAGGGGTTAAACACATAGTAGAAGTACTGCTCAGGACCTACAGATCCAATCAGCAGTGCTAGTTACACAGCCCAGTAGTAGTTTCCACTCAGGACCAGCAGTACTCTGCAGGTCCCGAGCTCTACCTCTACTATGTGTTTACAAACACACAGAGGTGCAGAGTCACTTGTCTTTATTAAACAAATTAGAATGTGTAATTTTTCGTCTGTAATGGCCCTTTCAAAAGCCTGCCCCTTATATGGGCACCTTTGCCATAGAAAAAAGTACTATAGATATGTTATTCAAGTTCAGAAAAATTTGTCTTTTTGTTTTGTACTCTTAAAAGTGGAAAGACACCAAATAATTGTTACTAAAATTGAAATGGTACATCTGTGGGTTCAATACTCCTTGCATGAGTTTTCAGTACACTGCGAACATCACGTAAATATGCTACAAAAAAGTTAAAAAGGTACCCCCAAGATCAGTCAACTGTGAGCCAATCACTAGCAATAGTCTACAGCTAGGTGGTGTGACTGCAGTTCTATATGGTGATGTGACTGCAGTTCTATATGGTGATGTGACTGCAGTTCTATATGGTGATGTGACTACAGTTGTATATGGTGATGTGACTGCAGTTCTATATGGTGATGTGACTGCAGTTCTATATGGTGATGTGACTGCAGTTCTATATGATGATGTGACTGCAGTTCTATATGGTTATGTGACTGCAGTTATATAGGGTTATGTGACTGCAGTTCTATATGATGATGTGACTGCAGTTCTATATGATGATGTGACTGCAGTTCTATATGGTGATGTGACTGCAGTTCTATATGATGATGTAACTGCAGTTCTATATGATGATGTGACTGCAGTTCTATACGGTGATATAATACTGGAAACTCTGTACTGGTAATACCACAGATTACCTATAGGAGGCGCTAAGCAACAATGATAAAGGTTACCCAAGTGTTACATATACATTTGAAAAACCCCAAATAATTGCAAAGGTATATGGAGATAACAAAATATAAAATGCAAGAATAATTAAAAGAATTATTATAATAAACAAATGGATGTATATAAATATATATACACACGTGGCACTGGGTAGTGGCCAAAGTGAGAGGTATATGTAGACAGTCCCATAAAAGTCTGTATGAGGAAAAAGGCAGCTCTCGGTCTTCACTTCACAAGTGATGCAACTTCTGAGATGGAAAACTGTAATCAAAACATAAACAGAGGCGCCACATGTGTAGGTCAATGGATACCACAAAAACCAAACTGAACAAGATGCAGGGTACTCACAAACGTAAAGGCACTCTCTTGTGCCTATTAGAAGCAGGCTGGTATTCAATCAGCAAACCAGCTGGCTGTGTGAAGGGATCCCCGTCGTGATGTCTTGTAACAGTGGATCTCCTGAGCGGCAACCCTTGCCTGGATAGCTTCCTAGGAATTGGAACAGGGGAGAAAGGCTAAACAGCCCTTGGGTTACTCTTATGGGTGTAGCTTATTCAACAATCCCTCTACAGACATGTCCCTAATACACCGGGATTAGGGACATGTCTGTAGAGGGATTGTTGAATAAGCTACACCCATAAGAGTAATCCAAGGGCTGTTTAGCCTTTCTCCCCTGTTCCAATTCGTAGGAAGCTATCCAGGCAAGGGTTTCCGCTCAGGAGATCCACTGTTACAAGACATCACGACGGGGATCCCTTCACACAGCCAGCTGGTTTGCTGATTGAATACCAGCCTGCTTCTAATAGGCACAAGAGAGTGCCTTTACGTTTGTGAGTACCCTGCATCTTGTTCAGTTTGGTTTTTGTGGTATCCATTGACCTACACATGTGGCGCCTCTGTTTATGTTTTGATTACAGTTTTCTATATGGTGATGTGACTGCAGTTCTATATGGTGATGTGACTGCAGCTGTATATGGTGATGTGACTGCAGTTGTATATGGTGATGTGACTGCAGTTGTATATGGTGATGTGACTGCAGTTGTATATGGCTCCCAAGCGGTACTGGCTGAGGGTTAAAATCATAGACTTGTAATGAATCAGAGCATGTCATTTTTTGCACTACATGGTCCATTTGAGGTTCCTTTCTATTTACATGAGATCTAGCAGGTCAGGGCAGTACAACCTCCTGGCTCACTGGAGTATTATCTTACAACAATGAGACCTTTTCTACCTACAACTGCCTGTTTGTTTGTTTTTTTTGTAGCTGGGAGCCAAAACAGGTACAGTAAATTTATTTTAAAGTATTAGTGATAATCTTGTTGTTTTTTTCTATTAAACTTGTGATTCTACACTTTAAAGGGACACTCAGGTTTTATTAAATTTTCATGATTCAGATACAGCATGTAATTTTAAACAACTTTCCAATTTACTTCCATTAAAAAAAATGTGCACATTCTTGTATATTTACACTTTTTTTGAGTCACCAGCTCCTACTGAGCATGTGCAAGAGCTCAGACTATACGTATATGCATTTGTGATTGGCTGATTGCTATCACATGGTACAGGGGGAGTGGAAATATACATAACTTTAAAATGTGTTAGAAAAGAATCTACTACTCATTTGAAATTCAGAGTAAATGCTGTTGTATTGTCTTGTTATCTTGCATTTGTTGATTATGCAAATTTGCTGTGTTTACTGGTCCTTTAACTAATAGTGGTGAATTTGTATTAAATACACATACAGCACCTAACAATAAATAATACAATAAACTCTTCTCTATTTTTAAGGAATTTTGCCATTTATTATGTTACTCTAAAATATTTTTTAGCACTTTTTCTGATGCTTGCTGCTTCCTAGCATCACAACATAACCTCCTGTTTTTGTTCTTTGGAAAATGTTTGACTATTGCTGAATTGTTATCAGTTACCATCATGCCTTTCTTCTTTTCCTTCTTTACTAAATATACAAAATGATTTACTTTTTTTTAATGCATCACATCATGCCCTGTATAACAGGCTATTTCATGTGTGTTTTTTTGCTTCCTCTTCAATGCCATTAAATTGCGTTAGAACAGCATTCATCAGAATTAGTAAAATTGATCCAATTAGTAAATCATATAACAGCAACATCTAGTTAAAGGGACACTGAACCCAATTTTTTTCTTTTTTGATTCAGATAGATCATGCAATTTTAAACAACTTTCTAATTTACTCCTATTATCAAATGTTCTTCATTCTCTTGGTATTTTTATTTGAAAAGCAAGAATGTAAGTTTAGATGCCGGCCCATTTTTGATGAACAACCTGGGTTGTTCTTGCTGATTGGTGGATACATTCATCCACCAATAAACAAGTGCAATCCAGGGTTCTGACTTCTTTTTCAAATAAAGATAGCAAGAGAACGAAGAAAAATTGATAATAGGAGTAAATTAGAAAGTTGTTTAAAATTGCATGCTCTATCTGAATCACGAAAGGAAAAAAATTGGGTTCAGTGTCCCTTTAAATGGATGAACATCAAACAATAAACTATAAGAAACATCTGTTTTCCAGGCTTTTAATGATGTTTTGTTTCTTTTTGTTTTTTTTTGTAAAGTTATTCACAGGTTTTATTTTAAAGGGACATGAAACCCAAAAATGTTCTTTCATGATTCAGATAGAGAATACAATTTTAAACAACTTTCTAATTTACTTCTATCATCTAATCTGTTTTTTCTCTTGGTATCATTTGTTGAAGGAGCAGCAATGCACTACTGGTTTCTAACTGAACACATGGGTGAGCCAATCACAATCTGTATATATATGCAACCACCAATCAACAGCTAGAACCTAAGTTCTCTGCTGCACATGAACTTGCCTAGATAAATATTTCAGCAAAGGATAACAAGAGAAAGAAGCAAATTAAATAATAGAAGTAAATTGGAAGGTTGTTTGAAATTGTATTCTCTATCTGAATCATGAAAGAAAAAAAATGGGTTTTATGTCCCTTTAAGGTATGTGTCCAAATTAAAAGTAAATTGTCAATGTTGTCTAGTTAACTCCTTGTTGTCTTGTATGTTTTAATCTAGGCTTTTCTACTTGACCATTATTATCAGTTCAAAATGTGTGAAGTTCAAAATCTCATATCTTTATTCGTCACTTTTTGATTATTGTTTTTTGGTATTTCCACAGACTTATTTGCAATTATAAATGAAAATTCTGATCAACTATATCTACATAGTTTAAACTTATGATTTCAGCTTTATTAATCTTAAAACAAAAGTGTTTATTGGCACGTGAACTGAGTATGCGCAAAAATAAGCAGCCAATGAAATAACTAACTGCTCACTAGTGAGTTCTTGGCAGCTTATTTATGGCAGAAAATGAAAGTGAGATTTAAACATCAGATTGGCTATGAGGCTTTTCTAGTTCAATGCGAGCTGCCCTATTTTAACTGACATTAAGTGATATGGGGATTGGTTATGCTACCTCTTAGCCAGATTACGAGTTTTGCATTATGAACGGCTCGCTGCTAACATTCAAGTTATTTCCACCGCTCACCTTTAATAGCGCTGCTATTACAGGTTTGCAAAAACCCGGCGTTAGCAGGCAATATGGCAGCGTTGAGCTCCATACCGCACGCAAATACCAGCGCTGCTTTTAGCTGGTTTTACATGCTTTTGCACAATTTCCCCATAGACATCAATGGGGAGAGCTGGCCAAAAAAATCCTAACACCTGCAATAAAGGAGCATAAAGCTCCGTAACGCAGCCCCATTGATTCCTATGGGGAAAGAAAATTTATGTTTAAACACCCCAACATAAACCCCAAGTCTAAACACCCCTAATCTGCCGCCCCCGACATCGCCGACACCTACATTACACTTATTAACCCCTAATCTGCCGCCCCCGACATCGCCGCCATCTACCTACACTTCTTAACCCCTAATCTGCCGCCCCCGACATCGCCGACACCTACATTACACTTATTAACCCCTAATTTGCTGCCCCCAACGTCGCCACCGCCACTATACTAAAGTTAATAACCTCTAAACCTCTGGCCTCCTGCCACATCACTAACACTAACTAAATATATTTACCGCTAAACCTAACCCTAAGTCTAACCCTAACACCCCTAACTTTAAAATAATTAAAATAAATCTAAATTCAAATTACAATTATTACCTAAATAATACCTATTTAAGAGTAAATACTTACCTGTAAAATAAACACTAATAGTTACATTGTAGCTATCTTAGGTTTTATTTTTATTTCACAGCTAAGTTTGTATTTATTTTGACTAGGTATACTAGTTAGTAAATAGTTATTAACTATTTACAAACTACCTAGTTAAAATAAATACAGTTACCTGTAAAATAAAACCTAACCTGTCTTACACTAACACCTAACATTACACTACAATTAAATAAATTACATTAATTAAATACAATTAACTAAATTACAACAACAAAAATAAACACAAAATTACACAAAATAAAAAAGAAATTATCAAATATTTAAAGGGACAGTCAAGTAAAAAAAAAAATATTTAAGTAAGGCATGTAATTTTAAGCAACTTTCCAATTTACTTTTATTACCAATTTTGCTTTGTTCTCTTGATATTCTTAGTTGAAAGCTAAATCTAAGAGGCATATATGCTAACTTCTTAGATCTTGAAGGCCACCTCTAATCTGAATGCATTTTGACAGTTTTTCACTACTAGAGGGCGTTAGTTCATGTGTTTCATATAGATAACATTGAGCTCAAGCTCCTAAGAGCAAGCACTGATTGGCTAAAATTGCAAGTCTGTCAAAAGAACTGAAATAAGGGGGCAGTTTGCAGAGCCATAGATACAAGGTAATCACAGAGGTAAAAAGTATATTATTATAACTGTGTTGGTTATGCTAAATTGGGGAATGGGTAATAAAGGGATTATCTACCTCGTTAAACAACAAAAATTCTGGTATTTACTGTCCCTTTAAACTAATTAACCTAATCTAATAGCCCTATCAAAATAAAAAAGCCCCCCAAAATAAAAAAACCCTAGCCTAAACTAAACTGCCAATAGCCCCTAAAAGGGCCTTTTGTGGGGCATTGCCCCAAAGAAATCAGCTCTTTTACCTGTAAAAAAAAAAAAAAAAAATACAAACAACCCCCTAACAGTAAAAACCACCACCCACACAACCAAACCCCCCAAATAAAATCCTATCTAAAAAACCTAAGTTCCCCATTTCCCTGAAAAGGGCATTTGGATGGGCATTGCCCTTAAAAGGGCATTTAGCTCTTTTTCTGTGCCAAGGGCATTTAGCTCTTTTTCTGTGCCCAAAGTCCCTAATCTAAAAATAAAACCCACCCAATAAACCCTTAAAAAAGCCTAAAAAACACTAACCCTGAAGATCCACTTACAGTTTTTGAAGACCGGACATCCATCCTCAACGAAGTCTTGAGAAGTCTTCATCCAAGCAACAAGAAGTCCTCAACAAAGCTGGGAGAAGTCTTCATCCAAGCGGCAAGAAGTCATCCTCAAGGCGGGCAGAAGTCTTCATCCAGACGGCATCTTCTATCTTCATCCTTCCGACGCAGAGCGGCTCCATCTTCAAGACATCCGGCGCAGAGCATCCTCTTCTTTTGATGGTACTTGACGAATGAAGGTTCCTTTAAATGACGTCATCCAAGATGGTGTCCCTTGAATTCTGATTGGCTGATAGAATTCTATCAGCCAATCGGAATTAAAGGGTAAAAAATCCTATTGGCTGATGCAATCCAGTCAGCCAATAGGATTGAGCTCGCATTCTATTGGCTGATTGGAACAGCCAATAGAATGCAAACTCAATCCTATTGGCTGATTAAATAATAGGATTTTTAACCCTTTAATTCCGATTGGCTGATAGAATACTATCAGTCAATCGGAATTCAAGGGACACCATCTTGGATGACGTCATTTAAAGAAACCTTCAGTTTTTAAGAACCATCGAAAGAAAAGGATGCTCCGCGCCAGATGTCTTGAAGATGGAGCCGCTCCGCGTCGGATGAAGATAGAAGATGCCGCTTGGATGAAGACTTCTCCTGACGGATGGATGTCCGGTTATCAAAAACTGTAAGTGGATCTTCGGGGGTTAGTGTTAGGTTTTTTTAAGAGTTTATTGGGTGGGTTTTATTTTTAGATTAGGGACTTTGGGCAGAGAAAAAGAGCTAAATGCCCTTTTAAGGGCAATGCCCATCCAAATGCCCTTTTCAGGGCAATGGAGAGCTTAGGTTTTTTAGATAGGATTTTATTTGGGGGGTTTGGTTGTGTGGGTGGTGGGTTTTACTGTTGGGGGGGTAATTTTTATTTTTTTTTACAGGTAAAAGAGCTGATTTCTTTGGGGCAATGCCCAGCAAAAGGCCCTCTTAAGGGCTATTGGCAGTTTAGTTTAGGCTAGGGTTTTTTTATTTTGGGGGGCTTTTTTATTTTTATAGGGCTATTAGATTAGGTGTAATTAGTTTAAATATTTGATAATTTCTTTTTTATTTTGTGTAATTTAGTGTTTATTTTTTTTTGTAATTTAGTTAATTGTATTTAATTAATGTAATTTATTTATTTGCAGTGTAATGTTAGGTGTTAGTGTAAGACAGGTTAGGTTTTATTTTACAGGTAAATTTGTATTTATTTTAACTAGGTAGTTAGTAAATAGTTAATAACTATTTACTAACTAGTCTACCTAGTTAAAATAAATACAAACTTAGCTGTGAAATAAAAATGAAACCTAAGATAGCTACAATGTAACTATTAGTTATATTGTAGCTAGCTTAGGGTTTATTTTACAGGTAAGTATTTAGTTTTAAATAGGAATTATTTAGTTAATGATAGTAATTTTTATTTAGATTTATTTTAATTATATTAAAGTTAGGGGTGTTAGGGTTAGACTTAGGGTTAGGTTTACGGGTTAATAACTTTAGGATAGTGGCGGCGGTGACGTTGGGGGCGGCAGATTAGGGGTTAATAATATTTAACTAGTGTTTGCGATGCGGGATTGCGGCGGTTTAGGGGTTAATATGTTTATTATAGTGGCAGCGATGTCCGGAGTGGCAGATTAGGGGATAATAAATTTATTTTAGTATTTGTGATGCGGGAGGGCCTCGGTTTAGGGGTTAATAGGTAGTTTATGGGTGTTTAGTGTACTTTGTAACACTTTAGTTATGAGTTTTATGCTACAGATTTGTAACGTAAAACTCATAACTACTGACTTTAGATGGCGGCACGAATCTTGTCGGTATAGGCTGTACTGCTCACTTTTTGGCCTCCCAGGCAAAACTCGTAATACCGGTGCTACGGGAGTCCCATTGAAAAAGGACTTTTTGAAAGGTGCGGTAGTTACGTTACGGCCAAAAAAGTGTGTGGTACAGCGGTACCTACAAGACTCGTAATAGCAGCGGTAGTGAAAAAGCAGCGTTATGAGGCTTTTTCACTCATAACGCAAAACTCGTAATCTAGCCGTTTGTAATCACTATTGCACTCATTTCAGGGGTGTTTTTTTTAATAGTGAGTTTGTTGTTTTTAAAAGATGGATCAACCTGATAAAACAACTTTTATGTTTAGCAACATGTTGCTGTATACTTTTTATCTTTTTATTCTTTTAATAAAAGGCTCCTTGGAAGGAGTATTTTTATATCAACTCACTTTGAATTTTGTTTTCTTTCCATCCTCCATTTTGGAAGTCCATTACCTGGAGAAGAAGACTTGATCAACAGAGGGAACAGCTCTCTCTCTCTCTCTCTCTCTCTTTCTTTTTCTCTCTCTCTCTCTCTTTCTTTTTCTCTCTCTCTCTTTCTTTTTCTCTCTCTCTCTTTCTTTTTCTCTCTCTCTTTCTTTTTCTCTCTTGCTCTTTCTTTTTCTCTCTCTTTCTTTCTCTCTCTCTCTCTTTCTTATTCTCTCTCTCTCTTTCTTTTTCTCTCTCTCTCTATCTCTCTCTTTCTTTCTTTTTCTCTCTCTCTCTCTCTTTCTTTCTCTCTCTCTCTCTCTTTCTTTTTCTCTCTCTCTCTCTTTCTTTTTCTCTCTCGCTCTCTCTCTCTCTCTCTCTTTCTTTTTCTCTCTTGCTCTTTCTTTTTCTCTCTCTTTCTTTCTCTCTCTCTCTCTTTCTTATTCTCTCTCTCTTTCTTTTTCTCTCTCTCTCTATCTCTCTCTTTCTTTCTTTTTCTCTCTCTCTCTCTCTTTCTTTCTCTCTCTCTCTCTCTTTCTTTTTCTCTCTCTCTCTCTTTCTTTTTCTCTCTCGCTCTCTCTCTCTCTCTCTTTCTTTTTCTCTCTCTCTCTCTTTCTTTCTCTCTCTTTCTCTCTCTCTCTCTCTCTCTCTCTCTCTCTTTCTTTTTCTCTTCAAATACAGAAACATACTCTGCTCTCATGGATATCAAACAGCTGCAAACACAACACAGGTTAATCCAAAAAAAAAAAAAAAATCTTTGTTAAATATATGTGTGGCACAATTATTGGCACCTCTATGAATTAATATGAGAAAAATATATTTGAAGTATATTCCCATTGATATTTTAAATTTTTTAGTACACTTGGCTGACTAGGAACACAAAATTGTTCAATCATGATTTCCCGATTTACAGTGGTATAAATATGAGGTAACACATAGGCCAAATTCCCTTAGTCATTCATCAAAATGGGTAAGACGAAGGAATATAGCTGTGATGTGTGAAAAAAAGTTGTTGTTTCACAAAATGGGAAGTGGCTAAAAAAAATTGCAAAAGCATTGAAAATGACCATTTCCACTATCAGGGCAATAATTAAGAAGTTCAAATCAACTGGAAATGTTATGAATCAACCTGAAAGAGGGTGTGTTTCTATATTGTCTCAACCCACTGTGAAGAGGATGGTTCGAGAGGCGAAAATATCTCCAAGGATCACTGCTAGAGAATTGCAGAAGTTAGTTGAGTCTTGGGGTCAGAAAGTCTCATAAACTACAATATGACGTCACCTACATCACCACAAGTTGTTTGGAAGGGTTTCAAGAAAAAAGCCTTCTACTCTCATCCAAAAACAAACTCAAGCATCTTCAGTTTGCCAGACACTCCTGGGACTTCAAATGGGATCGGGTTCTATGGTCAGATGAAACCAAAATAGAGTTTTTTGGCAATAAACACCAGAGGTGGCCAACAAGAAAGGAACAAACGATGGCACTACTATAGTTGTTGCCCTTTTACATTTAAGTATAGTGAGCCTGCAAAGTGGGCTGGAATATATACACGTAAATATCTAATAGGGCGGGTGCTGTACACTAACAGAAATGCTACACAAGAAAGGATTCAGTCCAGGACTGAAAAGGAGCGTACATACATAGCACTCAACAACTGAATGTATTTTATTATTGACGATACTAGCCTGAATAATAGGAAATAGTGTGAATGTCTGGTTCAAATGGTTAAAACTTAACCTTTATTATTTTAAAATTAAAAACAATATAACACTAACAAGACCCTAAATATTAAAAACACAGTCGCGGTGTCAGGGTATTTGGGCAGGAAACACAGGTATACAGGTATAGTGACTCCACCTGATAATTAAACAATATGTAGCAACAGGACCTAACACTGGGATAGCTAAAGAAAAACAATGGTCTCCTAAAATATGGAAAGGTTAAACAGTACAATGGGTAATATTGTAGATAGGGATCAACTGCGTTTGGAATCAGGATTGATGTCAGGTTGATCTGCCAAACAACGGCCACGCAGTGCAGTAGGAATATAAAGTTAACCTAGTCAATCAAGTGGGTATATAACTTTCTGATTAAATAATCAGTGTGCTTCACTTGTGTATTTGTGGAGTGTTTGTTTATGCCACCGTTTACCATAGAAGTACAGTCACTTGGAGCACAGTCACTTGACTTATGAGATTTATTTATTAATTATTGCACAACTTTTCTCGCACAGGAGGGGTAATCAGATTGTTATCCTGAGTCACCTTTATTATGTGATAGAAATTGAGTATTGGTTGCAATACAAAAGTATCAATTCTTATGGCTGTCTAGATATACCGCCATCCACAATATCTATTACCAATAGGTTTTACTTAGGAGAATTGTAGAGTATTAATATAAAACAACAATTTTATCTATAATTCCTAAGATGTAAAAATACCCATATATTTATAGATTTATAATGTTACAGGTTTCTGTATAGTAACCCCATATAGGAGAGGTGATCAGAATGTTATCCTAAGTCACATTTGTTATGTGGCTGAAAGTTCAAATTAATTGCGAAACTGCAATAAAAAGTAGTATGCTGGTCCTAGTGTACCACCATCTACCGTATCGATTAATAATGCCTTATACTAAGGAGAGCCCTTATGAATATTCTAAATATAATAACCCTATATAGTTAATCAGATGAAAATATTATGGAGGTGAATAGTTGTTACCATACATATAGTATATTCAAATCTTAATATTATAGGTATATATTAGCTAATAGTCGCCTAGATTTAGAGTTTGGCGTTATCCGTCAAAACCAGCGTTAGGGGCTCCTAACGCTGGTTTTGGGCTACCGCTGGTATTTAGAGTCAGTCAGGAAAGGGTCTAACGCTCACTTTCCAGCCACGACTTTTCCATACCGCAGATCCCCCTACGCCATTTGCGTATCCTATCTTTTCAATGGGATCTTTCTAACGCCGGTATTTAGAGTCTTGGCTGAAGTGAGCATTAGAAATCTAACGACAAAACTCCAACCGCAGAGAAAAGCCAGGAGTTAAGAGCTTTCTGGGCTAACGCCGGTTCATAAAGCTCTTAACTACTGTGCTCTAAAGTACACTAACACTCATAAACTACCTATGTAACCCTAAACCGAGGTCCCCCCACATCGCCGCCACTCTAATAATTTTTTTTAACCCCTAATCTGCCAACCGCACACCGCCGCAACCTACATTATCTACCCCTAATCTGCTGCCCCTAACACCGCCGACCCCTATATTATATTTATTAACCCCTAATCTGCCCCCCCCCAACGTCGCCGCTACCTACCTACAATTATTAACCCCTAATCTGCCGACCGGACCTCACCGCTACTATAATAAAGTTATTAACCGCTAATCCGCCTCACTCCCGCCTCAATAACCCTATAATAAATTTTATTAACCCCTAATCTGCCCTCCCTAACATTGCTGACACCTAATTTCAAGTATTAACCCCTAATCTGCCGACCGGACCTCACCGCTACTATAATAAATTTATTAACCCCTAAAGCTAAGTCTAACCCTAACACCCCCCTAAGTTAAATATAATTTAAATCTAACGAAATAAATTAACTCTTATTAAATAAATTAATCCTATTTAAATCTAAATACTTACCTGTAAAATAAACCCTAATATAGCTACAATATAAATAATAATTATATATATGTAAAATGTACATGTAAAATAAATCCTAACCTAAGTTACAATTAAACCTAACACTACACTATCAATAAATTAATTGGGGTTGTAATGTTGGTGGGGGGGTATTGTATGTTTTTTTTTCCAGGCAAAAGAGCTGAATTCTTTGGGGCATGCCCCGCAAAAGGCCCTTTTAAGGGCTGGTAAGGTAAAAGAGCTTTTCTATTTTTTATTTTAGAATAGGGTAGGGCATTTTTTTATTTTGGGGGGCTTTGTTATTTTATTAGGGGGCTTAGAGTAGGTGTAATTAGCTTAAAATTGTTGTAATATTTTTATAATGTTTGTAAATATTTTTTTATTTTTTGTACTTTAGTTAGTTTATTTCATTGTATTTATTTGTAGGTATTTGTATGTAATTAATTTATTGATAGTGTAGTGTTAGGTTTAATTGTAGATAATTGTAGGTAATTTATTTAATTAATTTATTGATAGTGTAGTGTTAGGTTTAATTGTAACTTAGGTTAGGATTTATTTTACAGGTAATTTTGTAATTATTTTAACTAGGTAGCTATTAAATAGTTCTTAACTATTTAATAGCTATTGTATCTGGTTAAAATAAATACAAAGTTACCTGTAAAATAAATATAAATCCTAAAATAGCTACAATAATTATTATTTATATTGTAGCTATATTAGGGTTTATTTTACAGGTAAGTATTTAGATTTAAATTTAAATTTAACAGCCTGATGAAACGGCTCTGTGTAGCCGAGAAACGCGTTGCTTTTATGCATTGTTTTTAAACTTTTTAATAAACTGGTTTAAAGTAACTTTGCTGGAGTTTGCTCCTTCCTCTTTCCAACTTTTTTGGCTTGTGTGATTCAAACTCTCGGTATTCGGGAGAGCTTTACACAGTTGGTTCCTGTCTCCTACCCTCTATGCCTGTGATCAGTATCGGCATACGAAGAGGGAGGTGTGTTATCATCCAGCGTTCCTGATTGGCCACACGGAACTTGGTCCGGCTCGAGGATTGGTGTTGTTGCCGTTGTGAGTCTCCCGGGCGACGCTGTGGTCCCGGCCCGCTTGGCTAGGCACGTTCAAGTGCCGCCCTGCTTGTGAGTACCTCTTCTTTCGTTATACTTACCTGTCAGGGTTTATACGTTATCACCCTATTGGCGCCTTCCTGTTTCCCTTCTACAGATTTCCTTACCGTCGACGCACGCTATAGAAGAGCAGCCATATATCGGATTGTTTGCCACATTCGTCACCATAGGCGCACCTCCATCAAGGACATATTTTGTTTTAAGATTTAAATAGGATTAATTTATTTAATAAGAGTTAATTTATTTCGTTAGATTTAAATTATATTTAAGTTAGGGGGGTGTTAGTGTTAGGGTTAGACTTAGCTTTAGGGGTTAATAAATTTATTAGAGTAGCGGTGAGGTCCGGTCGGCAGATTAGGGGTTAATACTTGAAGTTAGGTGTCGGTGATGTTAGGGAGGGCAGATTAGGGGTTAATACTATTTATTATAAGGTTATTGAGGCGGGAGTGAGGCGGATTAGGGGTTAATAACTTTATTATAGTAGCGGTAAGGTCCGGTCGGCAGATTAGGGGTTAATAATTGTAGGTAGGTGGAGGAGACGTTGGGGGCGGCAGATTAGGGGTTAATAAATATAATATAGGGGTTGGCGGTGTTAGGGGCAGCAGATTAGGGGTACATAGGGATAACGTAGGTGGCGGCGGTGTACAGAGCGGCAGATTAGGGGTTAAAAAAATATGCAGGGGTCAGCGATAGGGGGGCAGCAGATTAGGGGTTAATAAGTGTAAGGTTAGGGGTGTTTAGACTCGGGGTACATGTTAGGGTGTTAGGTGCAGACTTAGGAAGTGTTTCCCCATAGGAAACAATGGGGCTGCGTTAGGAGCTCAACGCTGCTTTTTTGCAGGTGTCTTTTTTTCAGCTCAAACGGCCCCATTGTTTCCTATGGGTGAATCGTGCACAAGCACGTTTTTTAAGCTGGCCGCGTCCGTAAGCACCGCTGGTATTGAGAGTTGCAGTGGCGGTAAACTATGCTCTACGCTCCCTTTTTGGAGCCTAACGCAGCCCTTCTGTGAACTCTAAATACCAGCGGTATTTAAAAGGTGCGGGGGGGAAAAAAAGCCAGCGTTAGCTACGCGGGTCGTTACCGACAAAACTCTAAATCTAGCAGAGTGTTAGCTAGAGTGCTATTTGTATATATAACAGTGGTGGTCAAAGTATTGACCTGTGCTGCCTTAATATTTAAACTGATGGTACTCACTGGTCAGGTGGGGTTGGTGCAGACAGAGAGGTAGCCATATGGAAAAGAATCTCATGCACATGGTTAAATATGGTGGTGGCTCTTTAATGTTTTGGCACTAGTTTTTCTGCCAGAGGACCTGGACATTTTGTTAGGATACATGGCATCATGGACTCTATCAAATATTAAATGAACACCTGACTGCCTCTGCCAGAAAGCTTAAATGGGCCGTGGTTGGATCTTCCAGCAGGACAATGATCCAAAACATACATAACAAACAACACAAAAATTGTTTACTGACCACTAAATCAAGGTCCTGCCATGGCCATCCCAGTCCCCTGACTTGAACCTCATAGAAAACCTGTGGGGTGAACTGAAGAGGAGAGTCCACCAGTGTCAACCTTGATATTTTGAAGTATCTGGAGAGATTCTCTATTGCGGAATGGTCTCAGATCCCTTGCCATGTATTCTCCAACCTCATCAGGCATTATAAGAGAAGATGAATGAATAAAAGTAGACTTTTTAGTATTGACTAAAAGGGTGCCAATAATTGTGTCACAAATATATTTAACAAAAATTATTATTTTTTTTATTATAAACCTGTGTTTTTTTTTTTTGTTTAGCCTAAACTAAACTGCCAATAGCCCCTAAAAGGGCCTTTTGTGGGGCATTGCCCCAAAGAAATCAGCTCTTTTACCTGTAAAAAAAAATAAAATACAAACAACCCCCTAACAGTATAAACCACCACCCACACAACCAAACCCCCCAAATAAAATCCTATCTAAAAAACCTAAGTTCCCCATTTCCCTGAAAAGGGCATTTGGATGGGCATTGCCCTTAAAAGGGCATTTAGCTCTTTTTCTGTGCCAAGGGCATTTAGCTCTTTTTCTGTGCCCAAAGTCCCTAATCTAAAAATAAAACCCACCCAATAAACCCTTAAAAAAGCCTAAAAAACACTAACCCTGAAGATCCACTTACAGTTTTTGAAGACCGGACATCCATCCTCAACGAAGTCTTGAGAAGTCTTCATCCAAGCAACAAGAAGTCCTCAACGAAGCTGGGAGAAGTCTTCATCCAAGCGGCAAGAAGTCATCCTCAAGGCGGGCAGAAGTCTTCATCCAGACGGCATCTTCTATCTTCATCCTTCCGACGCAGAGCGGCTCCATCTTCAAGACATCCGGCGCAGAGCATCCTCTTCTTTTGATGGTACTTGACGAATGAAGGTTCCTTTAAATGACGTCATCCAAGATGGTGTCCCTTGAATTCTGATTGGCTGATAGAATTCTATCAGCCAATCGGAATTAAAGGGTAAAAAATCCTATTGGCTGATGCAATCCAGTCAGCCAATAGGATTGAGCTCGCATTCTATTGGCTGATTGCAACAGCCAATAGAAAGCAAGCTCAATCCTATTGGCTGATTAAATAATAGGATTTTTAACCCTTTAATTCCGATTGGCTGATAGAATACTATCAGTCAATCGGAATTCAAGGGACACCATCTTGGATGACGTCATTTAAAGAAACCTTCAGTTTTTAAGAACCATCGAAAGAAAAGGATGCTCCGCGCCAGATGTCTTGAAGATGGAGCCGCTCCGCGTCGGATGAAGATAGAAGATGCCGCTTGGATGAAGACTTCTCCTGACGGATGGATGTCCGGTTATCAAAAACTGTAAGTGGATCTTCGGGGGTTAGTGTTAGGTTTTTTTAAGAGTTTATTGGGTGGGTTTTATTTTTAGATTAGGGACTTTGGGCAGAGAAAAAGAGCTAAATGCCCTTTTAAGGGCAATGCCCATCCAAATGCCCTTTTCAGGGCAATGGAGAGCTTAGGTTTTTTAGATAGGATTTTATTTGGGGGGTTTGGTTGTGTGGGTGGTGGGTTTTACTGTTGGGGGGGTAATTTTTATTTTTTTTTACAGGTAAAAGAGCTGATTTCTTTGGGGCAATGCCCAGCAAAAGGCCCTCTTAAGGGCTATTGGCAGTTTAGTTTAGGCTAGGGTTTTTTTATTTTGGGGGGCTTTTTTATTTTTATAGGGCTATTAGATTAGGTGTAATTAGTTTAAATATTTGATAATTTCTTTTTTATTTTGTGTAATTTAGTGTTTATTTTTTTTGTAATTTAGTTAATTGTATTTAATTAATGTAATTTATTTATTTGCAGTGTAATGTTAGGTGTTAGTGTAAGACAGGTTAGGTTTTATTTTACAGGTAAATTTGTATTTATTTTAACTAGGTAGTTAGTAAATAGTTAATAACTATTTACTAACTAGTCTACCTAGTTAAAATAAATACAAACTTAGCTGTGAAATAAAAATGAAACCTAAGATAGCTACAATGTAACTATTAGTTATATTGTAGCTAGCTTAGGGTTTATTTTACAGGTAAGTATTTAGTTTTAAATAGGAATTATTTAGTTAATGATAGTAATTTTTATTTAGATTTATTTTAATTATATTAAAGTTAGGGGTGTTAGGGTTAGACTTAGGGTTAGGTTTACGGGTTAATAACTTTAGGATAGTGGCGGCGGTGACGTTGGGGGCGGCAGATTAGGGGTTAATAATATTTAACTAGTGTTTGCGATGCGGGATTGCGGCGGTTTAGGGGTTAATATGTTTATTATAGTGGCAGCGATGTCCGGAGTGGCAGATTAGGGGATAATAAATTTATTTTAGTATTTGTGATGCGGGAGGGCCTCGGTTTAGGGGTTAATAGGTAGTTTATGGGTGTTTAGTGTACTTTGTAACACTTTAGTTATGAGTTTTATGCTACAGATTTGTAACGTAAAACTCATAACTACTGACTTTAGATGGCGGTACGAATCTTGTCGGTATAGGCTGTACTGCTCACTTTTTGGCCTCCCAGGCAAAACTCGTAATACCGGTGCTACGGGAGTCCCATTGAAAAAGGACTTTTTGAAAGGTGCGGTAGTTACGTTACGGCCAAAAAAGTGTGTGGTACAGCGGTACCTACAAGACTCGTAATAGCAGCGGTAGTGAAAAAGCAGTGTTATGAGGCTTTTTCACTCATAACGCAAAACTCGTAATCTAGCCGTTTGTAATCACTATTGCACTCATTTCAGGGGTGTTTTTTTTAATAGTGAGTTTGTTGTTTTTAAAAGATGGATCAACCTGATAAAACAACTTTTATGTTTAGCAACATGTTGCTGTATACTTTTTATCTTTTTATTCTTTTAATAAAAGGCTCCTCGGAAGGAGTATTTTAATATCAACTCACTTTGAATTTTGTTTTCTTTCCATCCTCCATTTTGGAAGTCCATTACCTGGAGAAGAAGACTTGATCAACAGAGGGAACAGCTCTCTCTCTCTCTCTCTCTCTCTCTTTCTTTTTCTCTCTCTCTTTCTTTTTCTCTCTCTCTTTCTTTTTCTCTCTCTCTTTCTTTTTCTCTCTTGCTCTTTCTTATTCTCTCTCTCTCTCTCTCTTTCTTTTTCTCTCTCTCTCTATCTCTCTCTTTCTTTCTTTCTTTTTCTCTCTCTCTCTCTTTCTTTCTCTCTCTCTCTTTCTTTTTCTCTCTCTCTCTCTCTTTCTTTTTTTCTCTCTCTCTCTCTCTCTTTCTTTCTCTCTCTCTCTCTCTCTCTCTCTCTCTTTCTTTTTCTCTTCAAATACAGAAACATACTCTGCTCTCATGGATATCAAACAGCTGCAAACACAACACAGGTTAATCCAAAAAAAAAAATCTTTGTTAAATATATGTGTGGCACAATTATTGGCACCTCTATGAATTAATATGAGAAAAATATATTTGAAGTATATTTCCATTGATATTTTAATTTTTTTAGTACACTTGGCTGACTAGGAACACAAAATTGTTCAATCATGATTTCTTGATTTACAGTGGTATAAATATGAGGTAACACATAGGCCAAATTCCCTTAGTCATTCATCAAAATGGGTAAGACGAAGGAATATAGCTGTGATGTGTGAAAAAAAGTTGTTGTTTCACAAAATGGGAAGTGGCTAAAAAAAATTGCACAAGCATTGAAAATGACCATTTCCACTATCAGGGCAATAATTAAGAAGTTCAAATCAACTGGAAATGTTATGAATCAACCTGAAAGAGGGTGTGTTTCTATATTGTCTCAACCCACTGTGAAGAGGATGATTCGAGAGGCGAAAATATCTCCAAGGATCACTGCTAGAGAATTGCAGAAGTTAGTTGAGTCTTGGGGTCAGAAAGTCTCATAAACTACAATATGACGTCACCTACATCACCACAAGTTGTTTGGAAGGGTTTCAAGAAAAAAACCTTCTACTCTCATCCAAAAACAAACTCAAGCATCTTCAGTTTGCCAGACACTCCTGGGACTTCAAATGGGATCGGGTTCTATGGTCAGATGAAACCAAAATAGAGTTTTTTGGCAATAAACACCAGAGGTGGCCAACAAGAAAGGAACAAACGATGGCACTACTATAGTTGTTGCCCTTTTACATTTAAGTATAGTGAGCCTGCAAAGTGGGCTGGAATATATACACATAAATATCTAATAGGACGGGTGCTGTACACTAACAGAAATGCTACACAAGAAAGGATTCAGTCCAGGACTGAAAAGGAGCGTACATACATAGCACTCAACAACTGAATGTATTTTATTATTGACGATACTAGCCTGAATAATAGGAAATAGTGTGAATGTCTGGTTCAAATGGTTAAAACTTAACCTTTATTATTTTAAAATTAAAAACAATATAACACTAACAAGACCCTAAATATTAAAAACACAGTCGCGGTGTCAGGGTATTTGGGCAGGAAACACAGGTATACAGGTATAGTGACTCCACCTGATAATTAAACAATATGTAGCAACAGGACCTAACACTGGGATAGCTAAAGAAAAACAATGGTCTCCTAAAATATGGAAAGGTTAAACAGTACAATGGGTAATATTGTAGATAGGGATCAACTGCGTTTGGAATCAGGATTGATGTCAGGTTGATCTGCCAAACAACGGCCACGCAGTGCAGTAGGAATATAAAGTTAACCTAGTCAATCAAGTGGGTAGATAACTTTCCGATGAAATAATCAGTGTGCTTCACTTGTGTATTTGTGGAGTGTTTGTTTATGCCACCGTTTACCATAGAAGTACAGTCACTTGGAGCACAGTCACTTGACTTATGAGATTTATTTATTAATTATTGCACAACTTTTCTCGCACAGGAGGGGTAATCAGATTGTTATCCTGAGTCACCTTTATTATGTGATAGAAATTGAGTATTGGTTGCAATACAAAAGTATCAATTCTTATGGCTGTCTAGATATACCGCCATCCACAATATCTATTACCAATAGGTTTTACTTAGGAGAATTGTATTAATATAAAACAACAATTTTATCTATAATTCCTAAGATGTAAAAATACCCATATATTTATAGATTTATAATGTTACAGGTTTCTGTATAGTAACCCCATATAGGAGAGGTGATCAGAATGTTATCCTAAGTCACATTTGTTATGTGGCTGAAAGTTCAAATTAATTGCGAAACTGCAATAAAAAGTAGTATGCTGGTCCTAGTGTACCACCATCTACCGTATCGATTAATAATGCCTTATACTAAGGAGAGCCCTTATGAATATTCTAAATATAATAACCCTATATAGTTAATCAGATGAAAATATTGTGGAGGTGAATAGTTGTTACCATACATATAGTATATTCAAATCTTAATATTATAGGTATATATTAGCTAATAGTCGCCTAGATTTAGAGTTTGGCGTTATCCGTCAAAACCAGCGTTAGGGGCTCCTAACGCTGGTTTTGGGCTACCGCTGGTATTTAGAGTCAGTCAGGAAAGGGTCTAACGCTCACTTTCCAGCCACGACTTTTCCATACCGCAGATCCCCCTACGCCATTTGCGTATCCTATCTTTTCAATGGGATCTTTCTAACGCCGGTATTTAGAGTCTTGGCTGAAGTGAGCATTAGAAATCTAACGACAAAACTCCAACCGCAGAGAAAAGCCAGGAGTTAAGAGCTTTCTGGGCTAACGCCGGTTCATAAAGCTCTTAACTACTGTGCTCTAAAGTACACTAACACTCATAAACTACCTATGTAACCCTAAACCGAGGTCCCCCCACATCGCCGCCACTCTAATAAATTTTTTTAACCCCTAATCTGCCAACCGCACACCGCCGCAACCTACATTATCTACCCCTAATCTGCTGCCCCTAACACCGCCGACCCCTATATTATATTTATTAACCCCTAATCTGCCCCCCCCCAACGTCGCCGCTACCTACCTACAATTATTAACCCCTAATCTGCCGACCGGACCTCACCGCTACTATAATAAAGTTATTAACCGCTAATCCGCCTCACTCCCGCCTCAATAACCCTATAATAAATTTTATTAACCCCTAATCTGCCCTCCCTAACATTGCCGACACCTAATTTCAAGTATTAACCCCTAATCTGCCGACCGGACCTCACCGCTACTATAATAAATTTATTAACCCCTAAAGCTAAGTCTAACCCTAACACTAACACCCCCCTAAGTTAAATATAATTTAAATCTAACGAAATAAATTAACTCTTATTAAATAAATTAATCCTATTTAAATCTAAATACTTACCTGTAAAATAAACCCTAATATAGCTACAATATAAATAATATATATATGTAAAATTACATGTAAAATAAATCCTAACCTAAGTTACAATTAAACCTAACACTACACTATCAATAAATTAATTAAATAAAATACCTACAATTATCTACAATTAAACCTAACACTACACTATCAATAAATTAATTACATACAATACCTACAAATAAATACAATTAAATAAACTAACTAAAGTACAAAAAATAAAAAAAGAACTAAGTTACAAAAAATAAAAAAATATTTACAAACATTATAAAAATATTACAACAATTTTAAGCTAATTACACCTACTCTAAGCCCCCTAATAAAATAACAAAGCCCCCCAAAATAAAAAAAATGCCCTACCCTATTCTAAAATAAAAAGTTTACAGCTCTTTTACCTTACCAGCCCTTTAAAGGGCCTTTTGCGGGGCATGCCCCAAAGAATTCTGCTCTTTTGCCTGGAAAAAAAAACATACAATACCCCCCCACCAACATTACAACCCACCACCCACATACCCCTAATCTAACCCAAACCCCCCTTAAATAAACCTAACACTAAGCCCCTGAAGATCTTCCTACCTTGTCTTCACCACGCCGGGTATCACCAATCGGTCCTCCAGAGGGTCCCGAAGTCTTCATCCAAGCCCAAGCGGGGGCTGAAGTCTTGATCCATCATCGGGCTGAAGAGGTCCATCATCGGGCTGAAGTCTTGATCCAAGCTGCGGCTGAAGAAGTCCATCATCGGGCTGAAGTCTTGATCCAAGCGGCATCTTCAATCTTATTTTTTCCGGATCCATCTTCATCCCGCCGACGCGGAACATCCATCCTGTCCGACGACTTCCCGACGAATGACGGTTCCTTTAAATGACGTCATCCAAGATGGCGTCCCTCAAATTCCGATTGGCTGATAGGATTCTATCAGCCAATCGGAATTAGGGTAGGAAAATTCTGATTGGCTGATGGAATCAGCCAATCAGATTGAGTTCGCATTCTATTGGCTGTTCCGATCAGCCAATAGAATGCAAGCTCAATCTGATTGGATCAGCCAATCGGATTGAACTTGAATCTGATTGGCTGATTCCATCAGTCAATCAGAATTTTCCTACCTTAATTCCGATTGGCTGATAGAATCCTATCAGCCAATCGGAATTCGAGGGACGCCATCTTGGATGACGTCATTTAAAGGAACCGCCATTCGTCGGGAAGTCGTCGGGCAGGATGGATGTTCCGCGTCGGCGGGATGAAGATGGATCCGGAAGAAAGAAGATTGAAGATGCCGCTTGGATCAAGACTTCAGCCCGATGATGGACTTCTTCAGCCACCACTTGGATCAAGACTTCAGCCCGATGATGGACTTCTTCAGCCGCCGCTTGGATCAAGACTTCAGCCCGATGAAGGACCTCTTCAGCCCGATGATGGATCAAGACTTCAGCCCCCGCTTGGGCTTGGATAAAGACTTCGGGACCCTCTGGAGGACCGATCGGTGATACCCGGCGTGGTGAAGATAAGGTAGGAAGATCTTCAGGGGCTTAGTGTTAGGTTTATTTAAGGGGGGTTTGGGTTAGATTAGGGGTATGTGGGTGGTGGGTTGTAATGTTGGTGGGGGGGTATTGTATGTTTTTTTTTCCAGGCAAAAGAGCTGAATTCTTTGGGGCATGCCCCGCAAAAGGCCCTTTTAAGGGCTGGTAAGGTAAAAGAGCTTTTCTATTTTTTATTTTAGAATAGGGTAGGGCATTTTTTTATTTTGGGGGGCTTTGTTATTTTATTAGGGGGCTTAGAGTAGGTGTAATTAGCTTAAAATTGTTGTAATATTTTTATAATGTTTGTAAATATTTTTTTATTTTTTGTACTTTAGTTAGTTTATTTCATTGTATTTATTTGTAGGTATTTGTATGTAATTAATTTATTGATAGTGTAGTGTTAGGTTTAATTGTAGATAATTGTAGGTAATTTATTTAATTAATGTATTGATAGTGTAGTGTTAGGTTTAATTGTAACTTAGGTTAGGATTTATTTTACAGGTAATTTTGTAATTATTTTAACTAGGTAGCTATTAAATAGTTCTTAACTATTTAATAGCTATTGTACCTGGTTAAAATAAATACAAAGTTACCTGTAAAATAAATATAAATCCTAAAATAGCTACAATATAATTATTATTTATATTGTAGCTATATTAGGGTTTATTTTACAGGTAAGTATTTAGATTTAAATAGGATTAATTTATTTAATGAGTTAATTTATTTCGTTAGATTTAAATTATATTTAAGTTAGGGGGGTGTTAGTGTTAGGGTTAGATTTAGCTTTAGGGGTTAATAAATTTATTAGAGTAGCGGTGAGGTCCGGTCGGCAGATTAGGGGTTAATACTTGAAGTTAGGTGTTGGTGATGTTAGGGAGGGCAGATTAGGGGTTAATACTATTTATTATAAGGTTATTGAGGCGGGAGTGAGGCGGATTAGGGGTTAATAACTTTATTATAGTAGCGGTAAGGTCCGGTCGGCAGATTAGGGGTTAATAATTGTAGGTAGGTGGAGGAGACGTTGGGGGCGGCAGATTAGGGGTTAATAAATATAATATAGGGGTTGGCGGTGTTAGGGGCAGCAGATTAGGGGTACATAGGGATAACGTAGGTGGCGGCGGTGTACAGAGCGGCAGATTAGGGGTTAAAAAAATAGGCAGGGGTCAGCGATAGGGGGGCAGCAGATTAGGGGTTAATAAGTGTAAGGTTAGGGGTGTTTAGACTCGGGGTACATGTTAGGGTGTTAGGTGCAGATTTAGGAAGTGTTTCCCCATAGGAAACAATGGGGCTGCGTTAGGAGCTCAACGCTGCTTTTTTGCAGGTGTTACACTTTTTTTCAGCTCAAACGGCCCCATTGTTTCCTATGGGTGAATCGTGCACAAGCACATTTTTTAAGCTGGCCGCGTCCGTAAGCACCGCTGGTATTGAGAGTTGCAGTGGCGGTAAACTATGCTCTACGCTCCCTTTTTGGAGCCTAACGCAGCCCTTCTGTGAACTCTAAATACCAGCGGTATTTAAAAGGTGCGGGGGGGGGGGGGGAAAGCCAGCGTTAGCTACGCGGGTCGTTACCAACAAAACTCTAAATCTAGCAGAGTGTTAGCTAGAGTGCTATTTGTATATATAACAGTGGTGGTCAAAGTATTGACCTGTGCTGCCTTAATATTTAAACTGATGGTACTCACTGGTCAGGTGGGGTTGGTGCAGACAGAGAGGTAGCCATATGGAAAAGAATCTCATGCACATGGTTAAATATGGTGGTGGCTCTTTAATGTTTTGGCACTAGTTTTTCTGCCAGAGGACCTGGACATTTTGTTAGGATACATGGCATCATGGACTCTATCAAATATTAAATGAACACCTGACTGCCTCTGCCAGAAAGCTTAAATGGGCCGTGGTTGGATCTTCCAGCAGGACAATGATCCAAAACATACATAACAAACAACACAAAAATTGTTTACTGACCACTAAATCAAGGTCCTGCCATGGCCATCCCAGTCCCCTGACTTGAACCTCATAGAAAACCTGTGGGGTGAACTGAAGAGGAGAGTCCACCAGTGTCAACCTTGATATTTTGAAGTATCTGGAGAGATTCTCTATTGCGGAATGGTCTCAGATCCCTTGCCATGTATTCTCCAACCTCATCAGGCATTATAAGAGAAGATGAATGAATAAAAGTAGACTTTTTAGTATTGACTAAAAGGGTGCCAATAATTGTGTCACAAATATATTTAACAAAAATTATTATTTTTTTTATTATAAACCTGTGTTTTTTTGGAATTGTTTGATTTCCATGAGACCAGAGCATTTTGTGCATTTTTTGGAACAAAAGATCAAAAGGTTAAACAATAAAGACAAATTTTGACAGTCTCCTTTACTCATATTTACCAAGGGTGCCAATATTAGTGGATGGCACTGTACATATATGTATACATATATAGACATATTAAGACATGTATATGTATGTATGTCAATGTTAAAGTCCTTTGCCTGCCTTTTTTTATAACACCTTAGAACTCATATCTTTGAGCCCTTATAACTTTTTTGTGCAAATTTTAATTTTTTTTTTTTATTATATAGTGTTTATACGAAATGTATTTTTGATGTGTTTTTTGATCATTTTTTGTTTTCACAAAACAGTTAACCAGAGCTCTGAGGATGCGGTAATAATTTTAGCGTAAATCGCAATTGCGCTCACATATTCACGTTTACTTTCAACTTGTAATACAATCGCTAAAGCCAACGCGCACAAACACTCACGAAAAAAAACTTTTCATTTGCACGTAACTGTTAACGAGCCACTCACAATCTGGCCCTTAGTTGGGATGCTGCCAACATTCCCAGACTGCAAGGTTAGCGCTGTTTAAGTGCACTTACATTACAATAGGCCAGTGCCATATCTTTTTGAAATATTTGATCTTTGAGACTACTTTCTTATTTTGTTTACCACTAAATGTTATATACCTTGTTATATAATTGTGTTAAAAAAATTTGAATACTGCAGGATTTGCTGTAGAAAAGCTATGTGACAAGAGTCAGCAGCAGAAATCAACCTATAAAGCGGAGCCGGTAGTAGAAAGTCCATCCCATTTGTAGTGTTCCTGGAGGTGTTTTGAATACAACAAAATTTTAGCTGCTTGCTTGAGTGCATTGTCACTTACAAAAATATAAAACAAAAACATCAGTAACAGATTATTTCAGAGCACAGAGCACTAATTGTACTGGACTATAGGGGGTAGATTTATCATAGTGCGAGCAGACATGATACGATGTAGCGTATCATGTCTGCTGCACATCGATAAATGCAGACAGCATACGCTGTCGGCATTTATCATTGAACCAGCAGTTCTTGTGAACTGCTGGTGCAATGCCGCCCCCTGCAGATTCGCGGCCAATCGGCGCTAGCAGGGGTGTCAATCAACCCTATCGTATTCTATCAGGTTGATTTCTGTCCGCGGTCTCAGAGCAGTTGGACAAGTTATGGAGCAGCGGTCTTTAGACCTGAAGGCTTGCACAGAAACAGGGGCATCATGCTCCATACTGAGCTTGATAAATCGACCCCTATGTATTTGTTATGTAATTGCATCACTGTCCATCTAGGAAGTGGATGTGATCTGACAGGAAGGTAATAAAAGTAATAAAAAAATAAATAAGGGGAAGAAAAAACTAAAAGGTGATTTATTAATATTTCATCTGTACGTGGACTAATCTGCCGCTGATGTCTTTTTAATAACTTTGTATTTTAAGCTTTGGTTTTCCCCATTCTCTCTTCAATTCTATAATACACTTTATGACACAGAGAGCTGTATGATCTCAGTTAACCTTTCCCAGTGTTTAGACTTTGAATGTGCTCTCCAGTTACTGTCCCAGGAGTTATATATCAGGGTCCTGGAAAGTGCACCCATCAAACCTATGACTGGTTTAATAGACTTGTTAATGCATTCGCTGTTAGGTGTTTGTGAAAGTATGTCAGTGATATTAAATATAATAAGTACTATGTATATGGCAGGATTAGGTGAGATCAGGGTTTCCCAACTCTTTCCCAACAGAATACAATGTTGTATAAACCTTCTTCTATAAAAATAAAAAAAAACTACTATGCCTTTTTAAATGTATAATAAAAATAGAGGATTAATTTCTCTCCATGTTATAGTATATACTATATATTACAGTAAATATACTATAGTGTAGTATAGTATACTTCCATACACCCACCACCTATATGCTACACATCCTAAGTATACGTAATTTCCGGTTTGCCTTCTCCCGGCTCGGAGTAACTGTACTGTGAGGGATCAACTCGCTCCAATACCTTCAAGCACAGCACTACAAGGTGCAACTTAATTAAAAAGTAACATTTATTTGGAAACATTAAAAAAACATACATAGTGTTGCAGACCTGGATAGTGTCCAAGAATGGGTCAGTCTAATGTGTTTCACACCCCCTACAAGCGCTTAATCATATGATTAGGCGCCTGTAGGAGACGTGAAACGCGTTAGATGGACCCATTCTTGGATACTATCCATGTCTGCAACACTATGTGCTTTTTTAATGTTTCCGAATTAATGTTACTTTTTAAGTTGCACCTTTTAGTGGCGTACTTGAAGTGCTTGTAATGTAGTATAGTTTAGTGTAGTATTGCGTAGTGTAGTATAGTATAGTGTAATAGAGTGTAGTATAGTGTGTATAGTATATAGTATATTTCAACATTTACAGAATAGAACGAGTATATTTGGAGGTGCATGTAGGATTTACTAGTAGACAAGGGCATTTAGCAGTTTCTTTAGTTGCCGAATGAGAAAGAAGACAGCCTCACGTGGTATTCAGCTCTTTTCGGAGCCAGATTTCTTCTTGTGAAAGTGCAACACAGTAAGATGTGGCTTTGCACAGGTCTTAATGTGTTGCACTTTCACAAGAATTAATCCAACTCCAAAAAGAGCTGAATGCCGCAAGCGGCCGTCTTCTTCCTCATTCTACAGTTAACAAAACTGACGACTGCAGTGAGATTGTAGCGCAAAAACCACGCAGAGCAAAACAGAGCAAAATACAGAATGTTGCTGTTGAAACAGCACTGACTAATTTACGGCACAGGTTTAAGACAATGATTCAGGATAGGTTTAGGGTTAAGTTAAAGGAACATAAATGTGCAGAAAGAAAATGCTCTGTTATGTTAGAATATTTTATTACTGCACTATTGCTTGCATAACTATGTGTTTAACCCCTACAAAGGGGCTGAGCCAATGACAAGAGGCATATGTGTGTAGCCACCAATCACTAGCTAGCTCCTAATAAAGCATTTTTACTCATGAGCCTACCTAGGTTTGTTTTTCAACAAAGGATGCCAAGGAACAAATTAAATTTGATAGCAGAAATAAATTGAAAAGCCTCTTACGATGTACTTTTAAGGGTGTAATGTTGCACGTTTAAAATGATGCAGATGTTACAAACTTTGTTAACCCCTGTCTGTCTAAAGGAACTGCAACCATTGATTGATTATTACTCTGTATCCTTTTAGGGCATGAAACAGGTGAAAGCTGGGTTTGTGAGAGGTGAGTGGTTAGTTATGGAATAAGCTGCGCTAGCAAGTTTAACTATCTAAATAACTAGCAAACAAGTTAAAGGGACACTGAACCCAAATATTTTCTTTCGTGATTCAGATAGAGCATGCAATTTTAAGCAACTTTCTAATTTACTCCTATTATCAATTTTTCTTCGTTCTCTTTCTATCTTTATTTGAAAAAGGCATCTAAGCTTTTTTTTGTTTCAGGACTCTGGACTGTGCTTTTTTATTGGTGGATGAATGTATCCACCAATCAGCAAGAACAACCAAGGTTGTTCACCAAAAATGGGTCGGCATCTAAACTTACATTCTTGCATTTCAAATAAAGATACCAAGAGAATGAAGAAAATTTGATAGTAGGAGTAAATTAGAAAGTTGCTTAAAATGTCATGCTCTATCTGAATCACGAAATAAAAAAATTGGGTTCAGTGTCACTTTAAGGAAAGGAGCCTCTGCTATTGGTTTAATTAATCCTTAAAGGGACACTGAACCCACATTTTTTCTTTTGTGATTCAGATAGAGCATACAGTTTTAAACAACTTTCTAATTTACTCCTATTATCAAATTTTCTTCATTCTCTTGGTAACTTTATTTGAAATGCAAGAATGTAAGTTTAGATGCCGGCCCATTTTTGGTGAATAACCTGGGTTATTCTTGCTGATTGGTAGATAAATTCATCCACCAATAAAAAAGTGCTGTCCAGAGCTTAGATGCCTTCTTTTTCAAATAAAGATAGCAAGTGAACGAAGAAAAATTGATAATCGGAGTAAATTAGAAAGTTGCTTAAAATGTCATGCTCTATCTGAATCACGAAAGAAAATTTTTGGGTTCAGTGTCCCTTTAATTTAAGCCAAGGTGGTTGTGATGCAATCAAGAAATGATAACATCCCATTGGTAGTTATAACCTACAGATACCGGGTGAGACATATTTTATAAATTATGCATTTTTTGTGGATGGTGATTCAATGTCAAATGTCAACTGCTACTTTAAAGAGACAATTAAGAGCTGAATGGAAGATATTGTGTTACTAACTTTGCATTAATTGCTTCTCACTATTTCAGTTTAAGGACAATTGATCTCGGACTCTTTTTCTTCCGATCTTGTTGCGGCTTTCATGCTTCTGCTTATCTGTCATTCCTCCAGTTTTCTGTTCTCCCTATAACATTCCCTTATTCTCTTCTCCTGGTGCATTGTCTGTATTTTGAGAGAATTTAGAGATTTCCCTGTTGCTAAGAGGCAGAGAACAGTTGCTCAGTGTGAGAGAAATGAAGCAGCACTGAGTTTTGGCAGCAGGCGGAGGGAGGGAGAAAATCTGTTTGGAGCAGGAGAACCAAAGGGTATTTAAAACTGTGATTACCCCAGGATTTGTGGCAAAGCAAAATCTTTTTCCAGGCCACACAGTTCCTGGGATAGCTGGGACATTTAGGAAAGAAGCTTACAAATGTGCAGGCACTTGTAGCAAATGAATAAGAATAAGGGGCCTATTTAACAAATGTCTGTCCGACATGATCCGATCAGCAGATACGCTCTCCGCATTCAGCATTGCACCAGCAGCTCTTGTGAAATAATGGTGCAACGCCGCCCCCTGCAGATTCGTAGCCAATCGGCCGCCAGCAGGGGGTGTCAATCAACCCGATCGTATTCGATCGGGTTGATTTCACGCAATCTCTGTCTGCCTCCTCAGAGGAGGCGGACAGGTTATAGAGCAGCGGTCTTTAGACCGCTGCTTCATAACTGTTGTTTCAGGCTCGCCAGAGACTTGGCCCTTCAAGACACGCAAGTAATTATTATAAATCCATCACAAATGAATCACTGTATTGCTAAATATCTCTCGTCCTCTCTTGCATATGTATATATATATATATATATATATATATATATAAAAGCAATCACTGTGCAAGATGCAGGATGGTCAATATTCTGAACTCTAAAGAATGCACAAACTAGTATTTGTATATTTAAATAAATAATGAAAGTGCATTGCAAAGTGGGATTCTGAGTTTGATTACCCTCTACATATCTTGTCCTTCAGTGCAAGTTACCTGTGAGAATGCATTTTTGCTCCTTATGATTGTTGGCACAGCCCTACTCCTGTTAACTATTTGTGCATTCAGCTAATTAAAGTGCCATAAAACATTTTGAGTTATGTGCATATTATAACAAGGTCAACTGACTTAGAACAATGTGTATAAAGAAAAAGGTTAAGTTTTTTTTAATAAAATTTCCAAAAATCTGCAAAATTACTTATGCTTTAGTGTTGCCAAATGTAGCCTTCTCCCCCCCCCCCCTTATCAGTGTCCTACTCCAAACCTTGTGGATTTCAAGTAACAATGTGTGCGCATGAGGATAATTACTTATGTAAGGGGGGGGGGGTTGGGGAGGGACAGAAGGAACTGCTTTTTTTGTTGCCAAGAGGCTTGCTTGTTTCCATGGGGAAAATGTCACATGCTTTGTGAGAGCTTCTGCATTATACTGTGCACGGCTTTAGTCAGGTGTCATGTTACTGTGCCCCCTACCGTGCATGCGAACAAGTGCATTCTACTGAAGCTATGGCCTGGATAGCACCTTCTAGATATGGAAAAGCCCAGGGGGGGGGGGGGGAGCTTGCTGAAAACAAAACTATGACTGAATTAAAAGGGTTAATGGGGGGTAAAACAGAAACCAATTTGAAAGGTAAGCTTTCGGTGCATTATTTGTGTTGGAGAGCTACTTGTCCTGATATGTTTATTTTATTTAGAATTAATTCTCACATAAGTTAACCAAGAGTCAGGATTAGAATTGGGGTGGCACATGGGCATGAGGTTGGTCCAATTTGTCTTAGATGCTAAGATAGCAATAGACAGAAATTGGTTAATGGTGCAGGCATCTAGGAGGTCCTGGTTTTAGATATAATATATAAAAGTTAAGAAAGAGTATGTATGTATATTTTTCCTTAGGTAAGACTGGATTCTTTAGTGCACTCTGGGCTCCATTAAGTAACTGTATAGTTTGCTTGGGGTAGAAGAGGTTCAAGATATTTCAGTGATGGAGAAAAGAAGCCTTTAGGGGGAGCTGAATGTGCCATGGGGGTGGGTTGGAAAGAGAATGCTGTTTGTTGAGTCATTTTACATAATATAAATATGTATTTTTTAAAGGGACAGTCTACTCCAGAATTTGTATTATTTAAAAAGATAAAAATACATGTTTTACCTCTGTAATTACCTTGTATATAAGACTCTGCAGACTGCCCCCTTATTTAATTTTTTTTTTTTTTTACAGACTTGCATTTTAGCTAATCAGTGCCCTCTCATAAGTAACTCCACGTGCATGAGCACAATGTTATCTATATGGCACACATAAATTAACGCCCTTTAGCTGTGAAAAGGTGTCAAATGCATTCAGATAAGAGGCGGCCTTCAAAAGCTTATAAATTAGCATATGATCCTACCTAGGTTTAGCTTTCAACTAAGAATACCAAGAAAACAAAGCAAATTTGATGATAAAAGTAAATTGGAAAGTTGTTTAAGATTACATGCCCTGTCTGAATCATGAAAGTTTAATTTTGACTAGACTGTCCGTTTAATGTGACCCTTTTCTTTTTTATATTGTTTTATTCCAAGTTTTAGTTCAATTATATTAAGGTTACCATCCATCCCAAATTTTTCAGGACAGTCCCGAATTTGGGACCTCTGTCCCAATTTTTATTTTATTTCCAGGATTGTTCTGAGTTTGCAGAGTATGCCCCTCTCATTGTCCCACATCCCTACTGAATCACCTTCCCAGCCACTTACACATTTATCCAGTGTTAAGCAGCAGTGGTTCAGTAGGGATGTGGGACAACGTGAGGGGCCTACTCTACAAATCTGGCATAGTGACGGTTTCGAGGTGAGATAGAGAGTTACTCCTCCCCCCGATTCCATGTGCTCGCCAGTATCTGTGGGACAGGTGTTTTGTTGAAAATAGCTATCTTGTCGAGATTTGCTACCTCAATGTGCGCTTGCTCACAATTACGTAATCGCAGTTCACATATGTTTGAAAGGAATGTGTGCAATGCGATTATGTAATCACCAGCATGCGCAGATGCATACCCTGACCCCTGACATTGTGGGGCCCCCCAAAGTGTGAGGCCCTGGGCGGGCGCCCCTCTCACCCAGCCCAAGGAACAGACCTCTCCCAGTAGGAGGGTGTGACAGAAAAATACAAAAATATAAATTTTTAATTGTTTTCTCTATGTATTGGTGCTTGAGTGAACAGTGAGAAATAAGATAAGGAAGATTTTTAGTAAATTATTAGACAAATAAACATAATAAGGTCTTGTCATGGCTGGTTATTTATCGTGTGCCCGTAAACGGGTAAATTTGCCCGTTTGCAGGTGCACAATAAATTAGTGCTCCACTTGTAATCTAGCCCTTAGTCTACAAACCATGTAGAATTCTTTCTAGCGGTCCAAAACTAAAGCTTTACACTAGATTTTTTATATTTATTTGCAGTAGTACAAACATATTTTCTTTACAAATCATACACAGAAACAAAAGACCATAAGTTCTGACCTAGCTACCTCCTGGGTGGATGTGACCTTGAGTATACACAACTATACTATGTACTTTTTACAGCTGATTGCACACCTGCACACTGCAATGCCAATCTGATGTATGTGACTGTTGCCCTGGTGAGGAGGGTTCAGCTTACAGGAAAAGCATTACACAAACACTCTCATCCTCTTTTAAACGAAGTTATGCAGGAACAACAGTTCCCCCTGTCTTCCCCCCTTACCAGAAGCTAACACTAGTGCCAGGCTCCAACTTCAGACTGGTCTGCCAAGTTATACACAGGGTTGGTAAGAAACAAAATTATACACAGCCACCAAGTCTATGCTTTCTGTGTGAGAGAAGAAAAGCAGTTCTCTTAACATGAACAGAACTGATATCCAGCAGGTATTTTAAAAGCATAAGTAACAAACTCCTAAGTGAGGAGGTTAATAGGTGCGCCTATATAAATGCGTATAGTGTGTGTGTGCATACACCTAAAGTGCTGATTAAGAGCTGCAATAGATTTTTTTTAGAAATGTAAAAATTGCAGCAGTGCAAATTAATATACAGAATATATATATATATATATATATATAATATATATATATATATATATATATATATATATATATATATATATAGACAAAAGTAGAAGCATAGAGACAAGACCTGGTGTTGATCCCTGTAGTCCCATGCCTGATCTATCGTGATGAATTATTGCATGTGAACAAGGCTCCAGTGGGAGCTGAAACGTTATGCTTTGTATTAAAGGAAGGTGTGTTGCTTAAATCTCGTGTGCTGGCTTTTGTGGCGTGGGACTACAGGGATCAACACCAGGTCTTGTCTCTATGCTTCTACTTTTGTCTACATTTATCTTGGCCGTGCATTCGAGTGGTTGTTACATTGGTGAGTGCTGATCTTTCTTGTAAATATATATATATATATATATATATATATATATATATAAAATGGATAATATACATACAATAATGAAAAAGTGTTACAAAATATTGAAAAACAAAGGTAATGTTATGTGAAATCACAATGATGAAAATAAGAATAATACAAGTGCTAAGTCAAATATTAGGGCCTATTTACATATGTTCGCAAATGGTGTTTCAGAGCAACCAAAAATCCAAAGTTCTATGTCATAAA
Organism: Bombina bombina; assembly: GCF_027579735.1. Classification (NCBI taxonomy): domain Eukaryota; kingdom Metazoa; phylum Chordata; class Amphibia; order Anura; family Bombinatoridae; genus Bombina; species Bombina bombina. Next base: position 263,562,507 of record NC_069506.1, on the reverse strand, counting down.
TAGGCAGCTCTTGTTGTGTGAATGGCCGTTTACTTGAAAGAATCCTATAAAACAAATTGGAGAAGGCGCCACATAGTGTAGTACTGTCTTATAAAACAGATAAAACTTTCATGAATGAAAAATCACACACATTTGGTGGAGCACATAAAAGTGCTAAACTTGCAGGCCAGATCTTAGAGTAAACTGGCTAACTAGCCTCCCATTTCAGGAACCTGGTAGTAGGTATAGATCCGGTGGCGGACTGCAGAGACTGGATCCAAAAGTTTGGTGTAATGCCAGTAAGTGTAACTGCATCAGCACCAGCAACCATCAAGTGTGCAAAAATGGTATAATAAAAAGTGGTGTTTATTGTTACAAACACATTTAAAACACAGCGACGCGTTTCTCAGTGACACACTGTTTCCTCAGTGTGTCACTGAGAAACGCGTTGCTATGTTTTAAATGTGTTTGTAGATCAGCCTGCGGAAACAGTGTGTCACTGAGAAATGCGTCGCTGTGTTTTAAATGTGTTTGTAGATCAGTCTGAGGAAACAGTGTGTCATTGCTAATAAACATGAGCTTATGCCAACATATTTGCGTAACTGTCAATAGAGGCCATCTTGTATATAGGAGTTATGACATGTGTAATAGTATTTTTAAGTTTACATAGCAGAAAATTAAAGAATGTCACATACGCATCATATATAATATAAAAATAAGGTGCATCTCTCCTGGACATAAGCACATCCATTTGTAAATAATTAAAGGGACAGTCTACACCAGAATTTGTATTGTTTAAAAATATAGATAATCCCTTTATTACCCATTCCCTAGTTTTGCATAACCAACACAGTTATATAAATACACTTTTTACCTATGTGATTACCTTGTATCTAAGCCTCTGCAAACTGCGCCCTTATTTCAGTTCTTTTGACAGATATCCATTTTAGCCAATCAGAGCTGGCTCCCTGGAACTGCACGTGTGTGAGCACAGTGTTATCAATATGACACACATGAACTAACACCCTCTAGTGGTGAAAAACTGTCAAAATGCCCTGAGAGAAGAGGCGGCCTTCAAGGGCTTAGAAATTAGCATATTAACCTCCTAGGTTTAGCTTTCAACTAAGAATACTAAGAGGACAAAGCAAAATTGGTGATAAAAGTAAATTGGAAAATTGTTTAAAATTACATTCTCTATCTGAATCATGAAAGTTTATATTTGGACCAGACTGTCCCTTTAACATATAACCTTAATGTCAAACCTCTTTTTTATATTTGAATCTATTTCCCATTATATATAGCAGCCACTCTTGGGCCATGGCCATTAAGAATATAAGCAGGTAGGATTAGTGATATCAAGTTTAAAAAGGATAAGGGATACATTTGAAGAGACAGAGGCAGACTATAATGTGTTAGAACTAGTAATAAGTGATGTGTAGATTTAGATAGGAATCATTTCTGGATTTGAGTATTGGCTAGTGAGAGAACTATATATTATAAATGATCTAGTCACCTGGGAAACTATTTTTCAGTCATTTGCTTCTGTGATAGAATATTCATTTATAATAGTAATTTGGGAGAGTACATCGTAGGATTCATTTTCCTCTGTTTAAATAGTAAACCATATTGGGGGTGGGGGGAGCGGAGTTGTTTGCAAAAAAAAAAAAATGGAATTCTTTGTAGGGTAAGGATAATGAAGTGTATTAAGGTACTAGGTAACTGGTACTGGTCCACTAACGTACAGATCATTTCTCACAGAGTACCATAATCAGGTCCTCTAGCATATAAAGCTATATACTCAAAAAGCAGAGCTTATCAACCATAATTGTCATATACATATTTGCCTATATAGATAGGTAGAATGTACATGTTTGTGTCACATCTGCAGGGCCGTCTTTAACACAGGGCAAAAGGGGCAGCTGCCCAGGGCCCAGTCTTTGTTGAGTTTATGCCAGACTGCTGATGTCATGTGACATGGGGGGGACACACAGTCAGACCTAATACAGTCACAGTCAAAAGTTCTCTGCTTATATTTATTTGTGAGAAACTGTGCCAGACTGTGCCGGTGTCATTTGACATGCCAAGCTAGTGCCATGTGCAGTTTTAGATGTGCACTGTGCAGCACTGAATGCTAAGCCCTAACTCGGCATCCAGCCAATCCCACTGCATCAGAAAAGGTCCTGTTGGGGTTACCACTGTTACCAGGTAACTGCTCTGGTGGTGGGGATTGTTTCTGGGTAGGGCTGACTATAGGCGCATGCAGCAGAAAGCTGGTGTGGCAGGCACGTGAGGATGTGAGCATCTGTGCAGCTGCACCCACTGCTCTCTTCAGTCTTGAGGCTGTGTGACTCGTCTCACTCTGTATCCATGCAGCATTGGTCGAACAGCATCCAGTCTGCTGGTCCCCTTAGCCCTGCTCTTTCTGCTGTGGCCCTAAGATCAACTAACTGAAGTTTGTTAGGGGAACAGTGCTTTGTAGAAAGGTGTCAGTGGGAAGAATAAGTGAGTGCACACGTGCCCCTCCCCATGCGGCATTGTCTAGTGCAGGGTGAGAGGGAATTTGCTCCTAGCAAAGAAGTGACATGTGCTGCTGTGGCTGATGTATAATGTCATGCTGCTACTTCACACATTAAGGTAAGGTTTATTTTTATAGTTTTTTTTTCTCTCTGTCTCAGATTTAACAGGTTTCCATAGTAGTTCTGCTGTTCCAGTCAGTAAACTTATATTTGTCTGCACCTCCATGCTTCCTCCTCAGTCTTTACCTTGCTTTTCTCCTGTTGGCTGCCCTAAATCTCTTTAACCAGCTAACCTCACACCAGAATCACATTTAAAAGCATATTAAATTATTCCACAGTGGAGGAATTTATATATTTATTTACTTATTAGAACTGCTTAGGTCCAGTTTCACAAATTGCAATGTATTTCATATTTTTTTAAATGATTAGCCCAGCAGTGGATGATCCACTGCCGGGCTAATAATTTTAAAAAAATATATATAAAATAAATTGATTTAGTTGTTTTATGGGATGTTGGGATGGAGAGCGAAATTGCATGGGGGGGGGGGGGCAATAAAATGTTTGCCCAGGGTCCAGTCAATATTAAAGACGACCCTGCACATCTGTAGAGGATATGTGTGAAAAAGTATCATCAATACCATGTAGGGGATGATTGTAGTAAGTATACCAAAGTGGACTCAATGGTCTCTGGTTGCTAGGAGATATAAGAATATGCTTTGCCATTAGAGCAAAATATAAACCAATTAACCTGTATAGCTAGATCCTATTGGCCCTAGAGCTAAAAATTAGACACTAACTTTGGTCAGTCTAACATGTTAAACAGCTAAGTAGACGAAGATACCACTCGGTAGGTCAGAGAATTTTTTAGCTAATGTCCACAATTATATATTGGGTTCCTCTATAAAATTCTATAATATGATTCACTGCCTAAGGTATTTGAGAGTTTTCCAGATATAAGCATGTAGATCTTGGACCAGACATTGACAGTGGGATTACGTGCCGAGCTAGTCACTAAAAAAAAAAAGTGCAGTCACATATAAGTGGTCTATAATACTAAAGTATTGTCTCATGGGTATTACATATAGTATAAGTCTGCCACAGGGGCATGGGCCCTATACCCTGTGACAAAATACTTAAGGTTATGGTACTTGGTCAGTTATGTAACTATCTAGTTAAGATGTCTGTTGTTATCTAGAGACATACAATTCCTAGATCAGAACTCTGGAAGATGGCATGATCAACATATACACTAGCTTATGTCATAAAGGACATAGCCGTTTACTTTCTTCCTCCAGACTTAACTATACATCCCATGTCATATTTCAGATTCTATCTTTAAGATATTCTCTCTAAGTGAGACTCTCACATGCAATTCTAACAAGTTAAAATGGTCTAAATGTTTTGTTATTCCATTTTGAAAGAAAACAGAATATATACACTCATATTAGTGGGAGATTCAGCGGAAATCTCTGCTGGCGTCTTTATATGGGAAGCTTTAACAGATAGAGATGTCTAGCAAACATGGATTTCTTAACCAGCAGACTTAAGCAAGGAAGTGTATATGAATATCTCCTCAGTAAAGGTACTTATATAGCATTCATATATAAAAAAATACAGGTACATATAATATATAAGGGACTTGTGGTATATAAAGAAATACTCACATACAAAACTGTTGTGTGAAATAAACAGTAAAAATTATTAACAAAGACTACAAACGAATACCATTTTATATTGTCCCGAACCGGTGTTTGATTACCATTTGGTGGCTATTGAGCAGATTATCCCACTCCAGATTTAATGTTCTTAACAGTTTCCAATGTCTGCTTTTGTGCCCATGAACACTGGAGGAGAAGCTGTCTGTTCATACTGACCTGAAATTTGTGCCGTACAAAGGGGTTTTGTGATTGCGATCTCTGTGCGAGTCCATTCAATAACTTTCTGGTGCTGTTTAATGGCCTCACAGTCCACGTCTTCATAATCTTTATAGGCTTCCACCAATATAACAGGGGTCTACATGACGCATCTCAGATTCCAAGCCTCTGTCTCCAAGTTGCAATCATCGCTTGTATCTAGTAATGCAAAGGACCTCCATATCTCATCCGCTGCAGAGTAAGCCAGCTCGGGGTCTCTCTGGAGTGTATAGGAGGTAGGTAGTGAGAGTCCATCTCCTTGCTTCATCAAAGCAGAATTAGGCTGAAGGACATTTTTCCGAGGTAAGGGCATCAAAAGACTGAAATGCCACCCTGAACGTGTCTTCCAAGATAGCTTCAGAGGTATTAATAAGGCCACAAAGTGCTGTCAGAGCGTGCGTGCCGACCTCCATTATGGACTCTTGCAGCAAGAACGTGTTAAATGAGTAGTGGAGAAATAAAAAAAAAAAATCCAATAAAATGTTTAACACTGCAGTTTCGCTTAGTAGGTATACAAGTATCTCCGTACTTCAGCCACATGGTGTTCTATTTAAAAAGACGATCAATGCCCAGATAGGAGTGGCGCGTGGCGTTCTTAAAGAACATAAGTCAGGCTTGCAGTCAAATATCCATTCTGAGCTTCTATAGAGGTGTATGCACTAGTTCTGCCTCCACCTGTGCAAGTTTTGTTGCTTCAGCTTTATCTAAGTATATCAAATATTTGAAGTTACTCTGTTATTCTTAGGAGCTTCACAGAGACGCATCCTACCACTTCAAGAGTTGGCTCTGCCCCCCCAGGTATGCTTTTTAACAAATTATACTGAGAAAACCACGCAAAATACATTAAGTAAAAAAAAATACATTTAAAATTATATACTCTATCTGAATCATGAAAGTTTCATTTCTTTCATGTAATTAGCAAGAGTCCATGAGCTAGTGACGTATGGGATATACATTCCTACCAGGAGGGGCAAAGTTTCCCAAACCTCAAAATGCCTACTAATACACCCCTCACCACACCCACAATTCAGTTTTACAAACTTTGCCTCCCATGGAGGTGGTGAAGTAAGTTTGTGCTAGATTCTACGTTGATATGCGCTTCGCAGCAGGCTGGAGCCCGGTTTTCCTCTCAGAGTGCAGTGAATGTCAGAGGGATGTGAAGAGAGTATTGCCTATTTGAATACAATGGTCTTCCTCTAGGGGATCTATTTCATAGGTTCTCTGTTATTGGTCGTAGAGATTTCTTCTCCTACCTCCCTTTTCAGATCGACGATATACTCTTATATACCATTACCTCTACTGATTCTCGTTTCAGTACTGGTTTGGCTATCTACTATATGTAGATGAGTGTTTTAGGGTAAGTAAGTCTTATTTTATTTATGACACTCTAAGCTATGGTTGGGCACTTTATATGTAAAGTTCTAAATATATGTGTTTAAACTTATATTTGCCATGATTCAGGATAATCAGTATTCCTTCTTTCAGGCAGTCAGTTTCATTATTTGGGATAATGCATATGAATAAATATTTTTTTTTCTTACCTTTAAAAAATTTTCAATTGACCTTTTTTCCCTGTGGGCTGTTAGGCTCGCGGGGGCTGAAAATGCTTCAATTTATTGTGTCATTCTTGGCGCTGACTTTTTTTACGCAAAATTTTGTCATTTCCGGCGCCCTAATTGATGCCGGAAGTTTGTTCGTGGTTGCGTCATTTTTGACGTATATGTGTTACAGACGTTTTTTTGCGCCAAAAATGTGGGCGTCGTTTTTTTTTCAGCATCTCAGGATGTGGCGTCATACTTGGCGCCAAAAAATTTGGGTGTTGTACTTGGCGCCAATAATGTGGGCGTCATACTTGGCGCCAAAAAATGTGGGCGTCATTCTTGTCTCCACCTTTTTTCACATTATTTCAGTCTCATTTTTTCATTGCTTCTGGTTGCTAGAGGCTTGTTTATTTGGCATTTTTTCCCATTCCTGAAACTGTCATTTAAGGAATTTGATAATTTTGCTTTATATGTTGTTTTTTCTATTCCATATTGCAAGATGTCTCAACCTGAACCTGGATCAGAATCTACTTCTGGAAATACGCTGCCTGATGCTGGTTCTACCAAAGTTAAGTGCATTTGTTGTAAACTTTTGGTATCTGTTCCTCCGGCTGTAGTTTGTGATAGCTGTCATGATAAACTTTCTAACGCAGATAGTGTTTCCATTAGTAATAATCCATTACCTGTTGTTGTTCCTTCAACATCTAATGTTCAGGATGTCCCTGTTAATGTAAAATAATTTGTTTCTAATTCTATTAGGAAGGCTCTGTCTGTTATTACTCCTTCCAGTAAACGTAAAAGGTCTTTTAAAACTTCTCATATTTCAGATGAATTTTTAAGTGACCGCCATCATTCTGACTTATCTGTTTCTGATGAGGATCTATCTGGTTCAGAAGATTCTGCCTCAGATATTGACACTGATAAATCTTCATATTTATTTAAGATGGAGTTTATTCGTTCTTTACTTAAAGAAGTGTTAATTGCATTAGATATGGAGGAGTCTAGTCCTCTTGATACTAAATCTACTAAGCGTTTAAATTCGGTTTTCAAACCTCATGTAGTTATTCCAGAAGTTTTTCCATTTCCTGATGCTATTTCAGAAGTAATTTCTAGGGAATGGAATAGTCTGGGTACTTCATTTACTCCTTCTCCAAGGTTTAAGAAATTGTACCCTGTGCCATCTGATAGATTAGAGTTTTGGGACAAAATCCCTAAAGTTGATGGGGCTATCTCTACTCTTGCTAAACATACTACTATTCCTACGGCGGATTGTATTTCCTTTAAGGATCCTTTAGATAGGAAGCTTGAATCCTTTCTAAGGAGAGCTTATTTATGTTCAGGTAATCTTCTTAGACCTGCTATTTCTTTGGCTGATGTTGCTTCCACTTTTTGGTTGGAGGCGTTAGCGCAACAAGTGTCAGACCATAATGCTTATAGCATTGTTAAACTGCTTCAACATGCTAATAACTTTATTTGTGATGCCATTTTTTATATCATTAGAATTGATGTCAGGTATATGTCTTTAGCTATTTTAGCTAGAAGAGCTTTATGGCTTAAATCTTGGAATGCAGATATGACTTCTAAGTAAACTTTGCTTTTTCTTTCTTTCCAAGGTAATAAATTATTTGGTTCACAGTTGGATTCTATTATTTCAACTGTTACTGGGGGGAAAGGAACCTTTTTGCCTCAGGACAAAAAATCTAAAGGTAAATACAGGACTGCTAATCGTTTTTGTTCCTTTCGTCAGAATAAGGAACAGAAGCCTGACCCTTCCCCTAAAGGAACGGTTTTCGTTTGGAAGCCTTCTCCAGTCTGGAATAAATCCACGCCTTTTAGAAAGTCAAAACCAGATCCCAAGTCCGCATGAAGGTGCGGCCCTCATTCCAGCACAGCTGGTAGGGGGCAGGTTACGATTTTTCAAAGATATTTGGATTAATTCGATTCACAGTCTTTGGATTCAGAACATTGTTTCACAAGGGTACAGAATAGGTTTCAAGGTAAGGCCACCTGTGAGAAGATTTTTTCTCTCTCGCATTCCAGTAAACCCAGTGAAGGCTCAGGCATTTCTGAAATGTGTTTCAGACCTAGAGTTGGCTGGGGTAATTGTGCCAGTTCCAGTTCTGGAACGGGGTCTGGGGTTTTACTCAAATCTATTCATTGTACCAAAGAAGGAGAATTCCTTCAGACCAGTTCTGGATCTAAAAATATTGAATCGTTATGTAAGGATACCAACATTCAAAATGGTGACTATAAGGACTATTGTGCCTTTTGTTCAGCAAGGGCATTATATGTCTACAATAGACTTACAGGATGCATATCTTCATATTCCAATTCATCCAGATCACTTTCAGTTTTCTGAGATTCTCTTTTCTAGACAAGCATTACCAGTTTGTTGCCCTTCCGTTTGGCCTAGCAACAGCTCCAAGGATCTTTTCAAAGGTTCTCGGTGCCCTTCTCTCTGTAATCAGAGAACAGGGTATTGCGGTGTTTCCTTATTTGGACGATTTTCAGAGCTCTTCAATTCTGGCCTCTTCTGAAGAGAGAATCATTTATTTATGTCAATCATCAAGGTGGGACTCACAGTCCTCAGGCTATGAAAGAAGTATCTTGGATACTTGTATGGGCGGAATCCAGCTCTTGTCTAATCTCTGCGGTTCACATCCCAGGTGTAGACAATTGGGAAGCGGATTATCTCAGTCGCCAGACGTTACATCCGGGCGAATGGTCTCTTCACCCAGAGGTATTTCTTCAGATTGTTCAAATCTGGGGACTTCCAGAAATAGATCTGATGGCCTCTCATCTAAACAAGAAACTTCCCAGGTATCTGTCCAGATCCAGGGATCCTCAGGCGGAAGCAGTGGACGCGCTGTCGCTTCCTTGGAATTATCAACCTGATTATATCTTTCCGCCTCTAGTTCTTCTTCCAAAGGTGATTTCCAAAATTCTAATGAAATGTTCGTTTGTATTGCTGGTGGCTCCAGCATGGCCTCACAGGTTTTGGTATGCGGATCTCGTTCGGATGGCAAGTTGCCAACCTTGGACACTTCCGTTAAGACCAGACCTTCTATCTCAAGGCCCATTTTTCCATCAGGATCTCAAATCATTAAATTTGAAGGTATGGAGATTGAACGCTTGATTCTTAGTCATAGAGGTTTCTCTGACTCATTAATTAATACTATGATACAGGCTCGTAAATCTGTGTCTAGAAAGATTTATTATCGAGTCTGGAAGACTTACATTTCTTGGTATTCTTCTCATAAATTCTCTTGGCATTCTTTTAGAATTCCTAGAATTTTACAGTTTCTTCAGGATGGTTTGGATAAGGGTTTGTCTGCAAGCTCTTTGAAAGGTCAAATCTCTGCTCTTTCTGTTCTTTTTAACAGAAAGATTGCTAATCATCCTGATATTCATTGTTTTGTACAGGCTTTGGTTCGTATCAAGCCTGTCATTAAGTCAATCTCTCCTCCTTGGAGTCTTAATTTGGTTCTGAGGGCTTTACAGGCTCCTCCGTTTGAACTTATGCATTCTCTGGATATTAAATTACTTTCTTGGAAAGTGTTGTTCCTTTTAGCCATCTCTTCTGCTAGAAGAGTTTCTGAGTTATCTGCTCTTTCTTGTGAATCTCCTTTCCTGATTTTTCATCAGGATAAGGCAGTGTTGCGGACTTCATTTAAATTTTTACCTAAGGTTGTGAATTCTAACAACATTAGTAGAGAGATTGTTGTCCCTTCATTGTGTCCTAATCCTAAGAATTCTCTGGAAAAATCTTTACATTCTTTGGATGTAGTTAGAGCTTTGAAATATTATGTTGAAGCTACTAAAGGTTTTAGAAAGACTTCTAGTCTATTTGTTATCTTTTCTGGTTCCAGGAAAGGTCAGAAGGCTTCTGCCATTTCTTTGGCATCTTGGTTAAAATCTTTGATTCATCATGCCTATGTAGAGTCGGGTAAGTCCCCGCCTCAAAGGATTACAGCTCATTCTACTAGGTCAGTTTCTACTTCCTGGGCTTTTAGGAATGAAGCTTCTGTTGATCAAATTTGCAAAGCAGCAACTTGGTCTTCTTTGCATACTTTTACTAAATTCTACCATTTTGATGTTTTCTCTTCTTCAGAAGCAGTTTTTGGTAGAAAAGTACTTCAGGCAGCTGTTTCAGTTTGATTCTGCTGCTTATTATTTCATTTTTTTGATTTGGGTTGTGGATTATTTTTTCAGCAGAATTGGCTGTCTTTATTTTATCCCTCCCTCTCTAGTGACTCTTGCGTCACAAAGTTGAAGTTACACCGGAGCTGGATATTTCAACAAGACAAGACCCAAAACACTGCTCAAAATCTACTCTGGCATTTATGCAGAGGAACAAGTACAATGTTCTGGAATGGCCATCCCAGTCCCCAGACCTGAATATCATTGATATACATCATCTGTGGGGTGATTTGAAGCGGGATGTCCATGCTCGGCAACCAACAAACCTAACTGAACTGGAGATGTTTTGCAAGGAGGAATGGTCCAAAATAACTTCATCCAGAATCCAGACACTCATTAAAGGCTATGGGAAGCATCTAGAGGCTGTTATTTCTGTTAAAGGAAGCTCTAATAAATATTGATGCAATATTTCTGTTGGGGTGCCCAAATTTATGCACCGGTCAAATTTCGTTTTGATGTATATTGCACATTTTCTGTTAATCCAATAAACCTAATTTCACTACTGAAATATTACTGTGTCCTTCAGTTATTTGATAGATCAAAATGAAATAGCTGATCCAAACACCCAATTATTTATAAATGAAAATCATGGAAATTGTCAGGGGTGCCTAAACTTTTGCATACGACTGTACATATATATTTATGTGTTAATATGTGTATATATTTATATATATATATATATATATACACACAGTATATATGTGTATATCGTCATATACACATATATTTACTAACTGCTGCCCATTGCTGCGCTACTTACCTCATTGCTGCGCGAGGTTCTAATGCCGTCTGTGATTGTGACGGCATAAGAACGAGGCTCCCTTAGGAGCCTATAGAAGTGCACTCTTGTGAGCTGTAAACTTGTAATACTATTGCACATTAGCGTGCGCTGTTATTACAAAGTGGAGCGCAAATATCGCTTTAGCTAAAGCGATATTTTGCACTCCACTTGTAATCTGGCCCATAATAGCCAAAGAGATGTCACAATGATCTTTTGATCTATTATGAAGCAACAATAGACATGTGATATATATATATATGGAAATGTGGTTAAACCAGAAAGGAAAATCCAGAAACTAGAGCCTATAGAATTAATATTTAATGACTATATTAGTTGCCATCATCCTATCAACAGGATCATTAAAGGAAGAACCATTTTTTAAATGAATGGTAACATTTTGGATAGAGAATACATTTCCACACTAACTGCATTGCTACTTGTCTAGGTTTTGACCAGGATAAAATAATTCCTCAATTATAAGGAATAATACCACAGAGGAAGGGGAATGAATCACAAAGTATCTATATATGCCAAGTGGAAATTGACTTACTTATCCATCATCCTATAACATAAAAGGCCAAGTGTGTTTGTCCGAAGCTGTCATGCGCAGTAGAGACTGCGCGAGGAGAAACACACCTGGCGAGGAGAAACACACCTGGCCTTCTACAGTCTCAGACTAACCTGGCATACCGGGTGTGAGGGGGCGTGGCATTGGAGGGGGCGGGCGTGACGCGGGACTGGACAGGTTGGGCGTGATTCTGCGGACATGAGAGAGCTCAAAAGAGGCAGGATAGAGAGAGAGCAAGAGGGGGGATAGAGAGAGCAAAAGAGAGGAGAAAGGGGAGAGGGAGAGCAAAAGAAAAGGGAGAGAGAGCAAAAGAGGGGAGATAGAGAGAGGAAAAGAGACAGCAAAAGAGAGGGCGAGAAAGGGGAGAGAGAGCAAAAGAGAGGGGGGGAGAGCGCAAAAGAGGGGAGAGAGAGACAGAGAGAGAGCACAAAAGAGAGGGGAGAGCAAAAGAGAGGGGGAAGAGAGAGAGAGCACAAAAGAGAAGGGGGAAAGAGGGGGGAGTAAGAGAGAGAGCAAAAGAGAGGGGAGAGAGAGCAAAAGAGAGGGGGAGAGAGAGACAGAAAAAGAGAGGGGGAAAGAGAGCAAAAGAAATGGGAGAGAGAGAGAGAGCAAAAGAAGGGGGATAGAGAGATCAAAAGAGGGGGGATAGAGAGAGCAAAAGAGAGGGGGAGAGAGAGCGCAAAAGAGAGGGGGAGAGAGAGAGAGCAAAAGAGAGGGGAGAGAGCGCAAAAGAGGGGAGAGAGAGACAGAGAGAGAGCGCAAAAGAGAGGGGGGAGAGAGAGAGCAAAAGAGAGTGAGAGAGAAAGAGCAAAAGAGAGGGGGAGAGAGACTGCAAAAGAGAGGGGGAAAAGAAATCAAAAGAGAGGGGGAGAGAGAGAGAGCAAAAGAGGGGGGATAGAGAGAACAAAAGAGAGGGAGAGAGACAGAAAAATAGAGAGAGACAGCAAAAGAGAGGGGGGAGAGAGCAAAAGAGAGGAGGGGAGAGACAAAAGATGGGGGAGAGAGAGAGCATAATAGGGGGATAGAGAAAGCAAAAGAGAGGGGGAGAGAGAGAGCAAAAGAGAGGGGGAGAGAGAGAGCAAAAGAGAGGGGGAGAGAGAGCAAAAGAGAGGGGGAGAGAGAGCAAAAGAGAGGGGGGAGAGAGCAAAAGAGAGGGGGGAGAGAGCATGCAAAAGAGAGGGGGGAAAGAGAGCAAAAGAGGTAAGAGAGCAAAAGAGAGGGGAGAGAGAGCAAAAGAGAGGGGGAGAGAGAGCAAAAGAGAGGGGGAGAGAGACAGCAAAAGAGAGGGGGGAAAGAGAGCAAAAGAAAGGGGAGAGAGAGAGAAAAATAGAGAGAGGGGGAGAGAGAGAGCAGAAGAGATGGGGGGAGAGAGAGAGCAAAAGAGAGGGGGGATAGAGAGAGAGCAAGGGGTGGAACCGCTGTACTGCAAAAAATGGCCCGTGTACACGGGCTTTAGGACTAGTAATAATAATATATTTCGACACTATGAAAGAAAAAATGTTTCCATGAGAATGGCATTCTAATGGGTATTTAAGTCCTGTTTTAATATATTGCATCTAAAAGTGTGCATTTTTATATGTATTACTTTTTAAATGATGTTGTGTGTTGAAAATACTTGTGTGGGGTCTCAGTGTCTACTAATAAAGATATAACTGTCCCTTTAAAGTGCAATTATATTGTTAAAATAACATGCTATAATCCATTAGATCATGCAATTTTAACACTGGTGAATCTGTAATGCTAAATACATACTTAAAGGGACAGTCTGCTTGAAAATTGTAATTGTTTAAAAAGTTAGATAATCGTTTTATTACCCATTCTCCAGTTTTGCATGACCAACACTTGATATTGACACACTTATTACCTCTGTGATTACTTTATATCTAAGCCTCTGCAGACTTATGTCAGTGCTTGTGACAGACATGCATTTTAGCCAATCAGTGCTGACTCCTTAATAACTCTATGAGGATGAGCACAATGCTATCTGTATGGCACACATGAACTGGTACTGTTTAACTGAAAGCCTGTCAAAATGCGCTGAGATAAGAAGAGGTTCTCAACAGTTTAGAAATCAGTTTGAGCCTACGTAGGTTTAACTTTAAAAAAAGAATATCAAGAGAACAAAGCAAATTTGATGATAAAAGTAAATTAGAAAGTTGTTTAAAATTGCATGCCCTATCTGAATCATGTAAGTTTCCTTTTGACTAGACTGTCCCTTTAAAGTCTAGCATGGGAGCGTTGCTGGTCCTGAAGCAGAAGCTACTGCTCATCCAATCAGCAGCTTTAATTGTATGACCCAGCTGTGTGACTAGTGCTGCTGATTGGAGCAGTGGCATTTTCTGCTCAGGACCTGCAGTGCTCTGCGGCCCTGAGCAGGACATTAACTATGTGATTAACCCCTTTGCAGGGTCTAGACACAAAGCATTACAGCGTCTGAAGTGTTAAAATTACATACACTAGCGACTTAGAGCATGTAATATGAACACTATAATGGTCCTTTAATGAAGAATTGCTGCAAAAAAAACGAACACACAAACCTGTTTAGAACTACCCCTATGTCAGGCCAAAGAAAAATTATATGGTAAGTAAATATAGAATCAATGTGGTCAAGCTGATGTTGTCTGAATGGGAGGATAATGTGTGTGGCACTGTTTGATTAATAGTCACAGCTTCTTCTTCTGCACCTGGTCTGTGTTATGTCTGAACATTAGTACAGCCATAGTTAAACCTTGTAATTACATAACGTTTGTGGTCTCTTGCACATGGGCAGCCACAGCAATGTTTCAAAAGGGCAAAAAAAAATACATTTCCACAAACACTTTTAAGTCTCCAGCAGGAAAGAGCTGCTTAATTTACAAATAAGTTGTACTTCATGAAATCCACATTTTTCAGTCTTTTATATTTACAATTTTTGAATCACCAGATCCTACTGAGCATGTGCAAGAATTCAGACTATATATGCATTTGTGATTGGCTGATTGCTATCACATGGTACAAGGGGAGTGGAAATATACATAACTTTGAAATTTGTTATAAAAAAATCTACTACTCATTTGAAGTTCAGACTAAGTGCTATTGCATTGTCTTGTTATCTTGCATTTGTTGATTATGCAAATCTAATGTGTTGGCTGGTCCTTTAAGTATAACATACAATTTTAAAACAACGTTCTAATTGACTTCTATGATCAAATATGTTTTATTCTCTTTGTATCCTTTGTTAAAAAGGAAGCAATACACTACTGGGAGCTAGATGAGCACATTAGGTGAGCCAATGTCAAGAGGAATATATGGAATACCACCAATCACCATCTCGCATTGCTGCTCCGGAGCCTACCTACTTAAAGGGACAGTCTACACCAGAATTTTTATTGTTTTAAAAGATAGATAATCTCTTTATTACTCATTTCCCAGTTTTGCATAACCAACACAGTTATATTAATATATTTTTAACCTCTGTGATTATCTTAGCCTCTGCAAACTACCCCTTTTTTCAGTTCTTTTGACAGACTTGCAGTCTAGCCAATCAGTGCCTGCTCCCAGATAACTTCTCGTGCACGAGCACAGTGTTATCTATATGAAATACGTGAACTAACACCCTCTAGTGGTAAAAAACTGTTAAAATGCAATCTGAAAGAGGTGGGCTTCAAGGTCTAAGAAATTTACATATGAACCTCCTAGGTTAAGCTTTCAACTAAGAATACCAAGAGAACAAAGCAAAATTGGTGATAAAAGTAAATTGGAAAATTGTTTAAAATTACATGCTCTATCTGAATCATGAAAGTTTATTTTGGCCTAGACTGTCCCTTTAACAAAGGATACCAAGAGAGCTAAGTAAATTTGATAATAGAAGTAAATTGGAAAGTTGCTTAAAATTGCATATTCTATCTAATTCATGAAAGTTGAATTATTGTCCTTTTAAATATGAGTTATTGTTGGATATATTTAGCAAAATTCCTTGCCCCCATTCATGCTAAGTATAAAAACATTATGAATATATTAACAACATATTGCTCCCATCATTCTGTCATTTTGTTAAACATACATTGTTTTATCTTATTTTCTCTGACAAGGCCAGTTAGAGACACAGATAAATTAGATTACGCTTCCAATGCGCTTCCAATTCTCACAGGAATTAGAAAAACCACAATAAAAAGAAAGGCCGCAAAATAAATAATGAAAATGTACTGCAGTTTTGCTTTTTTGTACCTGTAATTATATATTTTAGATTACAAACTCACGGCTAGATTTAGAGTTGGGCGGTAGCCGTCAAAACCAGCGTTAGAGGCTCCTAACGCTGGTTTTTACCGCCCTCTGGTATTTGGAGTCAGTCAGGAAAGGGTCTAACGCTCACTTTGCAGCCGCGACTTTTCCATACCGCAGATCCCCCTACGCCATTTGCGTATCCTATCTTTTCAATGGGATCTTCCTAACGCCGGTATTTAGAGTCGTGGCTGAAGTGAGCGTTAGAAATCTAACGACAAAACTCCAGCCGCAGAAAAAAGTCAGTAGTTAAGAGCTTTCTGGGCTAACGCCGGTTCATAAAGCTCTTAACTACTGTGCTCTAAAGTACACTAACACCCATAAACTACCTATGTACCCCTAAACCGAGGTCCCCCCACATCGCCGCCACTCTATTAATTTTTTTTAACCCCTAATCTGCCGCTCCGTACACCGCTGCCAGCTACATTATCTCTATGTACCCCTAATCTGCTGCCCTTAACATCGCCGACACCTACATAATATTTATTAACCCCTAATCTGCCCCCCCAACGTCGCCGCTACCTTACCTACACTTATTAACCCCTAATCTGCCAACCAAACCGCACAGCTACTATAATAAATGTATTAACCCCTAATCCGCCTCACTCCCGCCTCAATAACCCTATAATAAATAGTATTAACCGCTAATCTGCCCTCCCTAACATCGCCGACACCTAACTTCAAACATTAACCCCTAATCTGCCGACCGGAGCTCACCGTTATTCTAATAAATTTTTTAACCCCTAAAGCTAAATCTAACCCTAACACTAACACCCCCCTAAATTAAATATAATTTTTATCTAACGAAAAAAATTAACTATTATTAAATAAATTAATCCTATTTAAAACTAAATACTTACCTGTAAAATAAACCCTTATATAGCTACAATATAAATTATAATTATATTGTAGCTATTTTAGGATTAATATTTATTTTACAGGCAACTTTGTAATTATTTTAAACAGGTACAATAGCTATTAAATAGTTAATAACTATTTAATAGCTAAAATAGTTAAAATAATCACAAAGTTACCTGTAAAATAAATCCTAACCTAAGTTACAATTACACCTAACACTACACTATCAAATAAATTAAATACAATACCTACAAATAACTACAATGAAATAAACTAACTAAAGTACAAAAAATAAAAAAGAACTAAGTTACAAAAAATAAAAAAATATTTACAAACATTAGAAAAATATTACAACAATTTTAAACTAATTACACCTACTCTAAGCCCCCTAATAAAATAACAAAGACCCCCAAAATAAAAAAATGCCCTACCCTATTCTAAATTAAAAAAGTTCAAAGCTCTTTTACCTTACCAGCCCTGAAAAGGGCCATTTGCGGGGCATGCCCCAAAGAATTCAGCTCTTTTGCCTGTAAAAAAAAACATACAATACCCCCCCCCAACATTACAACCCACCACCCACATACCCCTAATCTAACCCAAACCCCCCTTAAATAAACCTAACACTAAGCCCCTGAAGATCTCCCTACCTTGTCTTCACCTCACCTGGTTCACCGATCGGTCCAGAAGAGGGTCCGAAGTCTTGATCCAAGCGGCGGCTGAAGAACTCCATCATCGGGCTGAAGTCGGAAGTCCATCATCGGGATGAAGTCTTCTATCAAGCCACATCTTCAATCTTCTTTCTTCCGGAGCGGAGCCATCTTCTTCCCAGCCGACTCGGATCCAACCTCTTCAAGCGACGCCTACTCGCCGAATGACGGTTCCTTTAAATGACGTCATCCAAGATGGCGTCCCTCGAATTACGATTGGCTGATAGGATTCTATCAGCCAATCGGAATTAAGGTAGGAATATTCTGATTGGCTGATGGAATCAGCCAATCAGATTGAAGTTCAATCCGATTGGCTGATCCAATCAGCCAATCAGATTGAGCTTGCATTCTATTGGCTGATCGGAACAGCCAATAGAATGCGAGCTCAATCTGATTGGATCAGCCAATCGGATTGAACTTGAATCTGATTGGCTGATGGAATCAGCCAATCAGAATATTCCTACCTTAATTCCGATTGGCTGATAGAATCCTATCAGCCAATCGGAATTCGAGGGACGCCATCTTGGATGACGTCCCTTAAAGGAACAGTCATTCGTCGTTCAGTCGTCGGTCCGGATGGATGTTCCGCGCTGGATGTCTTCAGGATCCTGCCGCTTCGCTCCGGATGGAAGAAGATCGAAGATGCCGCCTGGATGATGACTTCAATCGGATGGAAGATCCTCTTCTGCCCCGCTTGGATGAAGACTTTGACCGGATCATGGACCTCTTCAGCCCCCGCTTGGGCTTGGATCAGGACATCGGAGGAGCTCTTCAGGACGGATCGGTGAACCTGGTATGGTGAAGACAAGGTAGGAAGATCTTCAGGGGCTTAGTGTTAGGTTTATTTAAGGGGGGTTTGGGTTAGATTAGGGGTATGTGGGTGGTGGGTTGTAATGTTGGGGGGGGGGGGGGGTATTGTATTTATTCTTTTACAGGCAAAAGAGCTGAAATTCTTGGGGCATGCCCCGCAAAGGGCCCTGTTCAGGGCTGGTAAGGTAAAAGAGCTTGTAACTTTTTTTAATTTAGAATAGGGTAGGGAATTTTTTATTTTGGGGGGCTTTGTTATTTTATTAGGGGGCTTAGAGTAGGTGTAATTAGTTTAAAATTGTTGTAATATTTTTATTATGTTTGTAAATATTTTTTTATTTTCTGTAACTTAGATCTTTTTTATTTTTTGTACTTTAGCTAGTTTATTTAATTGTATTTATTTGTAGGAATTGTGTTTAATTAATTTATTGATAGTGTAGTGTTAGGTTAATTGTAGGTAATTGTAGGTAGTTTATTTAATTATTTTATTGATAGGGTAGTGTTAGGTTTAATTATATCTTAGGTTAGGACTTATTTTACAGGTAATTTTGTTATTATTTTAACTAGGTAACTATTAAATAGTTCTTAACTATTTAATAGCTATTGTACCTGGTTAAAATAATTACAAAGTTACCTGTAAAATAAATATTAATCCTAAAATAGCTATAATATAATTATAATTTATATTGTAGCTATATTAGGATGTATTTTACAGGTAAGTATTTAGCTTTAAATAGGAATCATTTATTTAATAAGAGTTAATTTATTTTGTTAGATAAAAATTATATTTAACTTAGGGGGGTGTTAGTGTTAGGGTTAGACTTAGCTTTAGGGGTTAATACATTTATTAGAATAGCGGTGAGCTCCGGTCGGCAGATTAGGGGTTAATAATTGAAGTTAGGTGTCGGCGATGTTAGGGAGGGCAGATTAGGGGTTAATACTATTTATGATAGGGTTAGTGAGGCAGATTAGGGGTTAATAACTTTATTATAGTAGCGCTCAGGTCCGCTCGGCAGATTAGGGGTTAATAAGTGTAGGCAGGTGTCGGCGACGTTGAGGGGGGCAGATTAGGGGTTAATAAATATAATATAGGGGTCGGCGATGTTAGGGCAGCAGATTAGGGGTACATAGGGATAACGTAGGTTGCGGCGGTTTACGGAGCGGCAGATTAGGGGTTTAAAAAAATATGCAGGGGTCAGCGATAGCGGGGGCGGCAGATTAGGGGTTAATAAGTGTAAGGTTAGGGGTGTTTAGACTCGGGGTACATGTTAGAGTGTTAGGTGCAGACGTAGGAAGTGTTTCCCCATAGGAAACAATGGGGCTGCGTTAGGAGCTGAACGCTGCTTTTTTGCAGGTGTTAGGTTTTTTTTTCAGCTCAAACAGCCCCATTGTTTCCTATGGGAGAATCGTGCACGAGCACGTTTTTGAGGCCGGCCGCGTCCGTAAGCAACTCTGGTATCGAGAGTTGCATTTGCGGTAAAAATGCTCTACGCTCCTTTTTTGGAGCCTAACGCAGCATTTGATTAAACTCTCGATACCAGAGTTAAATTTATGGTGCGGCCAGAAAAAAGCCCGCGGAGCGTTAGCAGCCCTTTTACCGCCGAACTCCAAATCTAGGCCTGAGTCTGCAGAAACAGCAGACCTGGTCATGTTATTTCTTTCTATTAGGGTTGCCACCTCGGCCATGTTTCCTGGACACTTATGAGTTATGCATGCTGCAGGGTAAGCAGGGGTAACATGTATTGAAGGGACATTAAACACTTTGAGATAGTAATATAAAATGATAAATCTTATATATAAAAGCAAGTCTGCAATATACTTTCATTATTTATTTTGTCCCCTTTCCTGTAATTCCATTCTGAAATTGTGAGCTTTTCACTTCCTGTTGTAAATGGAAGTTCAGAACACTGTTATATTCCTCACAGCCATTGGCTGCACACTCTAGTGACTTATTTAAACCTGTCCCTAATTGGCCACAGCATAGAAGTTAACCTAAGTTACAACATGGCAGCTCCTATTGTTTTATAGACACTAAAACTTTACACTTATTTTGTCAATATTTAAACAGCTAATGAAACGTATAAAAATACATCTACATGTTGTTGTCAGACTTATCTTTTCTTTGAATACATCATTCTATCTAGCATTTATATAGTGTTTAAAGTGACTTTCTAACTTACTCCTATTATCAATTTTTCTTTGTTCTCTTGCTATCTTTATTTAAAAAGCAGGAATGTGATGCATAGGCCCATTTTTGGTTGAGAATCTGGGTTATGCTTGTTTATTGGTGGATAAATGTAGATTCCAATAAGCAAGCACTAGCCATGGTGCTGAACCTAAAATGGGCTGGCTGCTAAGATTTTCATCCCTGTTTTTAAAATAAAGATAGAAAGAAAACGAAGAAAAATTGATAATAGAAGTAAATTAGAAAGTTGATTAAAATTTCATGCTCTATCTGAATCATGAAAGAAAGAAAAAATTGGGTTCAGTGTCCCTTTGAGCCTCTGGACATCACATGAATTGAGTAATTATAGGTGGGTTATTGAGAAAAAACATCTATTTTAGTGACAACAATCTCTCTCTTTCCTAACTCCCACTAGGGGTGCGATCACATATGTTGCATCATTTTCAGCGCAACTGCTGAAACCCACGTCGCCGTAAGTTCACCTCACACATCGGGTGAATCACATAACACATGCCACCATATGATATACTGGCTAAAGTAGGCCAGTAATTTACGCCAGTATATTGCACTCATAAGTTAAAAATAAAGAGTATTTTTTTATGGTGCATTCACACGTCAAAATCGAAGCCGATGAGTAATCAGGGTGTGCATTGTCTGTCAGGTGTTTTAAGGCTGCAGGTGAGAGGTTGTGCTGTTTGTGATTGGTTTGACACATTTACAGAGGGCGGATACTGGTTTGATTAATAAAGTGGCCAGGAAAGGTTTACTGTTTGATATGTGCGACTCAAATGTATGTGAGTGCGCATGCGTTAGCTGTTTGTTAAGCCTTCCAGGGACTTACACTGCTTTTTTACTGTGCGCAAGGGTTGATGCGCCTGCCTATGTGTGGCGAGTTGAAAATGGAGTAAAATATATCCATTCTGAGTCCATGCGCTGCCTTTGTGATACCGACTGCCGACGCCAGTTCTATGTTAGTCTATTGGAGTAAAAAATGTGCACGCCATATAAAATCTACACCGTACACATGTAACTTGTCTGCTGCGACGGATTTGTGATTGCGCAATTTGAGAAAAAAATGGTGATGCTGGTTTTTGCGCACGTCGCCAAGTATGTGGTCGAGGTCTAGGAGCTTGTTTACTTTGGTTTTCTAACAAAAATACACAAGAAATTATATTTTCAATACAAGCAGTGGTTTCAAAAGGCAAAAACAGCTATTGCAGATGACAAAATAAAGGTTTACAATTTTATACAGCCCATCAGGTAAAATGGAGAACACATTAATGGGAGAACAAATTACAGCACAATGTTCCTTAAAGGGCCACAGACCCAAGAATAATACATTCCGTAAAAATATCCTTTATCTGTAATTCACTCCTCAAAAGGGCTCTTTTCAGTTGTGCCCAACATGTTTGCCCATGCACAGAACTCCTTTCTTGCCCACTGTGTTTGCCCACGCACAGAAGTCCCATTGTGCCCACTGTGTTTGCCCACACACAGAAGTCCCATTGTGCCCACTGTGTTTGCCCACGGACAGAAGTCCTGTTGTGCCCACTGTTTGCCCACACACAGAAGTCCCGTTGCGCCCACTGTTTGCCCACCCACAGAAGTCCCGTTGTTCCCACTGTGTTTACCCTTGCACAGAAGTCCCGTTGTGCCCACTGTGTTTACCCTTGCACAGAAGTCCTGTTGTGCCCACTGTGTTTACCCTTGCACAGAAGTCATGTTGTGCCCGCTGTGTTTGCCTTTGCACTGAAGTCATGTTGTGCCCACTGTGTTTGCCTTTGCACTGAAGTCATGTTGTGCCCACTGTGTTTGCCTTTGCACAGAAGTCCTGTTGTGCCCATTGTGTTTTCCTTCGCACAGAAGTCCTGTTGTGCCCACTGTGTTTGCCTTTGCACTGAAGTCATGTTGTGCCCACTGTGTTTGCCTTTGCACTGAAGTCATGTTGTGCCCACTGTGTTTGCCTTTGCACAGAAGTCCTGTTGTGCCCACTGTGTTTGCCTTTGCACTGAAGTCATGTTGTGCCCACTGTGTTTGCCTTTTGCACAGAAGTCCTGTTGTGCCCATTGTGTTTGCCCTTGCACATAAGTCCTGTTGTACCCACTGTGTTTGCACTTGCACAGAAGTCATGTTGTGCTCACTGTGTTTGCCCTTGCACAGAAGTCTTGTTGTACCCACTGTGTTTGCCTTCGCACTGAAGTCATGTTGTGCTCACTGTGTTTGCACTTGCACAGAAGTCATGTTGTGCTCACTGTGTTTGCACTTGCACAGAAGTCCTGTTGTGCTCACTGTGTTTGCCCTTGCACATAAGTCCTGTTGTACCCACTGTGTTTGCACTTGCACAGAAGTCATGTTGTGCTCACTGTGTTTGCACTTGCACAGAAGTCCTGTTGTGCTCACTGTGTTTGCACTTGCACAGAAGTCATGTTGTGCTCACTGTGTTTGCCCTTGCACAGAAGTCTTGTTGTACCCAATGTGTTTGCCTTCGCACTGAAGTCATGTTGTGCCCACTGTGTTTGCCCATGCACAGAAGTCCTGTTGTGCCCACCGTGTTTGCCCACACACAGAAGTCCTGTTGTGACCACCGTGTTTGCCCACACACAGAAGTATTGTTGTGACCACCGTGTTCGTTCATGCACAGAAGTCCCTAAAGAATACTTTTTTACTTCCTCTTTTTCTTGGGACCACACAAACTGTGGCAAACATTCTTCTGCTTTTCTTTCTTGGGGCCTGAAAACAAATGTTACAGAGGACACCATGTAGACACCATGCAGAAAAATCAGAAGTCATTTAGTTGAGCACTATACTGACAGCTTTACTCATTATTAAGAGACATAAACATATTATTATTATTCTTTATAAAACGCCAACAGATTCTGCAGTGCTGTCCATGGGTACAAGGATATAAGTACAACGGTGAAACTATACAATATAAGACAATACTTTACAGACAAATACAGGGGGAATTGAGGGCCCTATTCCTGTGGGAACTTACAATACTGTTATGCATTACTATTACTCGCATATATCTGTATTTTCCAATCCCAACTGCAAAGCACTTCTGTTTTCCCCACTGCAAAGCACTTCTGTTTCAGAGATAATACAGCTGGTGATTGGTGGCTACACACATATGCCTTTTGCTATTGGCTTAGTGGCTGTGGGTATGGACCAGTAGTACATTGCTGCTCTACAGATCAGTTTAAAGGGACAATAATAAGTCTGTAACATAAAATGCTTAATTATGCTAAGTAAAATAGCTTGGTACTATATATTCATTATTTACTTTGCTCACATTTTCTGTAATGTAAGTCCTGAAATGTCAAAGAGCACACAAAAGGCTTCACAAGGCTAACCCTGCCACATGTCTATCTCTAATTTGTAGCTTGTTATCTTATTATTATTTTTTTGCAGGTGCCAAACAACCCCTGTCATCTCCAAACTCAAGTCCAGATTTGCTTCACCAAATAAATAAAGTGAGTGAAGTTTAACCACTGAAAAACAATTGCAGCAAACAAGGTGTTAATCTCTTCCTATAACGTTTAGACTCTGCTAGTATTGGAAAACTGCAAAAAAATTGTAATTATTAGGTGTTTAGTGTCTCTTTAATGAAGTAGTTGTATGCAAACAATCATACAATATGAATACACTATAACAAATTATAGAACTTTATTATCGTAATTTTATGTTTTTCAAAATATCTTATACAGCAGAGCACAGAAAAACGTGTTTAAATTGCTACTATGTGTATTCTTTGTTTTACTGTCCCTTTAAAGAATGAATGTATTAGTTTCTATGAGGCTGTTATCTTTCTTAACAGAAAGTTAAAAAAGAACCATTATTCTCATAAATCCTAAAACTGTATTGTATTTTAACTCTATGTATCATGGAAGTCAGCAGTACTCTGGTGTTGTACAGCCCCAGCATTCTATTGGCTGCTTTAGGTATGTTCATTTCAGAGCATACCCACCAGTTAGTGCCCTTGTGAACCCTGAAGTTGGCGCCAGGCACATGGTACGGATCTTGCTGTTAAAAAAAAACAAAAACCTGCTACTCAGTAGTATGATTATGCAACATTCTACAAACCATTATGCCCTTTTAAAAAACCCTTGTGTTACGAATTTGCCCTAATTATATAGGCCCTTTTATTTTCATAGAACACAAAGCTAAAATGTATATTTGTGTTAAAGGTTTGTCTTATGTATATGTGTAAATGCTGATATAACAATTAAAGACCAGTACTGTGATAGAAGCTAGATAGGTGCGCTGCTGTCTGCTCACCAGCCTCTTATAACCATGCTGGGCACAGATTCCAGTAGCTGAGGGCACACAGCCAGTGTGATGATAAATAAGTTATTTTCAGCTTGAACCTACGAGAATGGAAAACAACCATTAAAGGTCAGGTCCCAACACTTTGTTTAGAGACAATTTAAACAAGGACAAGTCACTGTTACATGACAGCACCCCACAAACCTTAAATGTGTGATCAGCCCTTAATTTGTCAGAAATCCATACACATAAAGCATATCTGTTTCTTAAAGGGAACAGCCCAAAGAAAATATGTATAAGTACCTTACTGCTAATATATATATATATATATATATATATATATATATATATATATATATATATATATGTACATTTTCCTGTTTTTCCCAGGTCAGTCACGTTTTTGTTTGCTTCCTGTCCCATGTATAGTTCAGCCTGTATCTGTATATTGTGTGCAGTGCGGTACTCCCACCAGAGAGGTCACTGTGGCTTTTAATTTTAGTCTCTTATTACTCATTGATTGCTGAATGTAAGATTTTTGTGAAACCTTATCTGGGATCTTCTGTTATGTTGAAGTGTGTAGTAGACAGGTGTCAGGTAAGGGGAAGCCATGTGATATACAATTCCAGGCAGGGTAGGAGACAAGGGGTGATGAAGCAAGGCATCTTAATAGTGTTGCACAATTTGGAATGTATAATATTCCCCATTTATACACTGAGGCTTTGCTTATCAGGGGCTTAAGATATCAGACTCTTCATGTGCTAGGACTGGAATTCAGAGAACATAAAAAAAATCCAGATTTACTGGGGCATTTCTGGATCTTTTAACCTACTGCCCACAATCACTGCTGCAGCAAAGATAAAAGAAAATGGCTATTTGCCTAATAAAATACCACCTACAGCAAAAGTAAAACATAGAAAAACAAATCCTCAGTATATCTACCTATAGTGTTTTCCATTCCAGCAGCCCCAGCACATATTGAGGTAATATCAGTGTCTAATTTCAGGCTGTGTAACTATGATTTACCCTGTGTTAAATGCTATAACAGTGCATAAAGTAAATGCTCTAATACATTTTATTATTGCATTATTGCTTGCATATAACGCTCTGTTTAAACACATAGTTAAAGTAATCTCCAATGCAGCAATACATTACTGGATGCTAACTGAGCACATCTGGTGAGCCAATGACAAAATACAAATCTGTGTAGCCACCAATCACCAGTGGTGCATTGCTGCTGCTGAGAATATGTACCCAAGAGAACAAACTACATTTCATAGTAGAAGTGATTTAAAAATGATGTGCTCTATTCTGAATCATTAAAGATTAAATGTGACTCTCCTATCACTTTAAGCAATCAGTAAAGCTAAATGATACTACTAGTATTTAATGAGCTTGTTGTGGAGGCCTAACTGAGTGGGCGAATGCAAACCGTAAACCGTACCAATTCAAAAAATATGGAATAAAAAGCGCAGAGTAAAAACACCAAACTCCTGATATACCTAAAAAGTCCCTAATATAGGCATGTGAAAAACAGATAAAATTAAGTTTAAACAGGAGCGCTGTAGCTAAAGGTGAATGTGAAACAATTTAAAACAGGTGATAAATTCCAAAAGATACGTGTTAAAACATCAATATTGATATTATAATAGTGACAAATGCTTAGTGATAAGGTTATTTGTGCATATTGTGAATAATCAGAAAGAAGGCTTGGTGAAGCAAAATCAACTTAAATAAACAGTGACAAGTAGAATGTAGTTTAGCAAGGCTCTGCCTAAAAATATTTAATGCAACATATGTAAATACAGAATAAAAAACAAATAAACTAAAAACGGACGTCTCCGTATAAAACAAGTTATGCCAATACACCGACTTTTTCAAAATGTATCTCCTTATGGCCAGACATGGGATAAAACAGTCCCGGTAACAGTTAATATATGGACAGATGATGCAGGCTTACCCCCAAACAATTGCGGCTCTTGATGAAGCAAAAGATGAAATTACTGCCGTGGCGGAAGTGACGTCACTTATAGGGGCGCTGGCCCGACTGAGCACTCCGATTGGTTTCTGTTCCGGTCGCTCTCAGGTTACAGCTTCTTAGTTCGCAATGGCAAGGTATCCGCTCTTTATGTGCTAAGATGCACGCAGGATACTGATAACGGCTGTTTTGTGCTGAATGTGGCTGTTTAGAGTAGATGCAAAAAGTTCCATGTATAACCTTCAATAAGGCTTATAGTGTTGGTACACAGGCAGGTACCAGGAAGATGCAAAATTCTTTAAAAGTTCCACAGATGACAAGCTGTATCAATCTGTAACAGCAACTGGTAGCTGTAAAATACTTCTTAAAGTCAGAAGTTGGCAACAAACATCAACGCGTTTCTCCCTCTGCAGGGCTTTCTCAAGATGAGGTGTTGCAGCAGGTGCACCTTTTTTAAAGGTGTATCTCAGTCTCTTATTGGTTACATTTTATTAGTCATAGGAGAAGGGGTGTGTATCATTAATTGAAGGTAGTATTGGCAAATCTACATTTGTTCAGAGCAATGATATATCAGCTTCATTACTAGAGTTAGAACAGATACAGAATCTAAACTCCATATAATCTTCTAAAAGTGGTTAATTATAAACTGCACAGTGATAGTGATATTATAATAAGTATACAAAAATAAATTGAATTTTTAAAAAATTGAATTTTTATTTTTTTTATTTTTAAAAAACCTTCATGATAAAGTAAAATTATATAAATGGGACCCTATGAGCTATGTGATAACATAATGTAAAAAACTATATAATAGATGAGGTTATATCTATACCTTCATTCTAAAAAACTTAAAGGTGTATAATCTGCACTGTTTACGATTAAAAATCATGATAAGATACATTTATATTAGAAAATATATTTATATTAAAAATATATCTATATAAAAAAGGGACACAAGTATACGTCAGGGGATAAAATTTAAAATTGATCTATAAAATTAATTGATCTAGTAGAGATTAATCTAATAAAAATGGGGAGATATCTAACTCTGAGTTCAGACCGGCGGGAAATAGGGTATCGTATTTATATATAAGTTCAGCCTCTTTGAGTTTTAAGATTTTTTCTATATTCCCACCCCTCCAATTTTGTTTAAAATGTGCTATTCCCCAATATTTAAGATCAGAGGTTCTACCATTGTGCACTAATTTAAAATGTTTATACAGATTAGTGTCTTCCATTCCCTTTTCAATACAAAGGAGATGTTCCCTTATCCTATCTTTTACCATTCTTTTTGTTTCCCCAAAATATATCAGATCACAAGTGCATTTTAAAATATAGATGACCCCTTTAGTGGTACATCTAATACACTCTTTAATGCTAAATTCTTCCCCAGATTTCTGAACTTTTACTGTACTTCTTTTATCACTGTATTTACAAGCCTTACATGAATAGCAAGGAAAAAAACCTACTATTTTCCCTCCTTGTAAATTTTTCTGTATGGGTACCAAAGTTTTCGTGTGATATGCACTCGGTGCCAGGATAGATTTGAAGTTTTTAGATTTTCTAAAGATCATTTGTGGTTTCGTTGGTAAAGAGTCTCCTATAATAGGGTCTGCTTTAAGTATACCCCAATTTTTATTTAAGATCTTTCTCATAAGACCATGATCTGCACTGTACTCTGTAATGAATGGGACATTGATTACCTCTGTATTTGCTATATTCGTCTTTTGTTTGTATGAAAGTAGGGTTTTTCTATCAGTCTCCCTAGCCCGTGATACAGCCTTGTTTACAGTTTCTTTATTGTATCCTCTATCTAAGAATTTTTCCATTAAAATCCCAATCTGATTTTCAAAGTCTTGGGGTCTAGAGCAATTTTTCTTAATCCTCAGACTTTGGCCGAACGGGATGTTATCTTTCCATTGCTGGAGATGACAGCTATTGGCATGTATGAAACTGTTAGAGTCAACTTCTTTAAAGTGGGTTTTTGTTTCCACTACATTATTTACCATCATGATGGTAAATAATGTAGTGGAAACAAAAACCCACTTTAAAGAAGTTGACTCTAACAGTTTCATACATGCCAATAGCTGTCATCTCCAGCAATGGAAAGATAACATCCCGTTCGGCCAAAGTCTGAGGATTAAGAAAAATTGCTCTAGACCCCAAGACTTTGAAAATCAGATTGGGATTTTAATGGAAAAATTCTTAGATAGAGGATACAATAAAGAAACTGTAAACAAGGCTGTATCACGGGCTAGGGAGACTGATAGAAAAACCCTACTTTCATACAAACAAAAGACGAATATAGCAAATACAGAGGTAATCAATGTCCCATTCATTACAGAGTACAGTGCAGATCATGGTCTTATGAGAAAGATCTTAAATAAAAAATTGGGGTATACTTAAAGCAGACCCTATTATAGGAGACTCTTTACCAACGAAACCACAAATGATCTTTAGAAAATCTAAAAACTTCAAATCTATCCTGGCACCGAGTGCATATCACACGAAAACTTTGGTACCCATACAGAAAAATTTACAAGGAGGGAAAATAGTAGGTTTTTTTCCTTGCTATTCATGTAAGGCTTGTAAATACAGTGATAAAAGAAGTACAGTAAAAGTTCAGAAATCTGGGGAAGAATTTAGCATTAAAGAGTGTATTAGATGTACCACTAAAGGGGTCATCTATATTTTAAAATGCACTTGTGATCTGATATATTTTGGGGAAACAAAAAGAATGGTAAAAGATAGGATAAGGGAACATCTCCTTTGTATTGAAAAGGGAATGGAAGACACTAATCTGTATAAACATTTTAAATTAGTGCACAATGGTAGAACCTCTGATCTTAAATATTGGGGAATAGCACATTTTAAACAAAATTGGAGGGGGTGGGAATATAGAAAAAATCTTAAAACTCAAAGGGGCTGAACTTATATATAAATACGATACCCTATTTCCCGCCGGTCTGAACTCAGAGTTAGATATCTCCCCATTTTTATTAGATTAATCTCTACTAGATCAATTAATTTTATAGATCAATTTTAAATTTTATCCCCTGACGTATACTCGTGTCCCTTTTTTATATAGATATATTTTTAATATAAATATATTTTCTAATATAAATGTATCTTATCATGATTTTTAATCGTAAACAGCGCAGATTATACACCTTTAAGTTTTTTAGAATGAAGGTATAGATATAACCTCATCTATTATATAGTTTTTTACATTATGTTATCACATAGCTCATAGGGTCCCATTTATATAATTTTACTTTATCATGAAGGTTTTTTAAAAATAAAAAAAATAAAAATTCAATTTTTTAAAAATTCAATTTATTTTTGTATACTTATTATAATATCACTATCACTGTGCAGTTTATAATTAACCACTTTTAGAAGATTATATGGAGTTTAGATTCTGTATCTGTTCTAACTCTAGTAATGAAGCTGATATATCATTGCTCTGAACAAATGTAGATTTGCCAATACTACCTTCAATTAATGATACACACCCCTTCTCCTATGACTAATAAAATGTAACCAATAAGAGACTGAGATACACCTTTAAAAAAGGTGCACCTGCTGCAACACCTCATCTTGAGAAAGCCCTGCAGAGGGAGAAACGCGTTGATGTTTGTTGCCAACTTCTGACTTTAAGAAGTATTTTACAGCTACCAGTTGCTGTTACAGATTGATACAGCTTGTCATCTGTGGAACTTTTAAAGAATTTTGCATCTTCCTGGTACCTGCCTGTGTACCAACACTATAAGCCTTATTGAAGGTTATACATGGAACTTTTTGCATCTACTCTAAACAGCCACATTCAGCACAAAACAGCCGTTATCAGTATCCTGCGTGCATCTTAGCACATAAAGAGCGGATACCTTGCCATTGCGAACTAAGAAGCTGTAACCTGAGAGCGACCGGAACAGAAACCAATCGGAGTGCTCAGTCGGGCCAGCGCCCCTATAAGTGACGTCACTTCCGCCACGGCGGTAATTTCATCTTTTGCTTCATCAAGAGCCGCAATTGTTTGGGGGTAAGCCTGCATCATCTGTCCATATATTAACTGTTACCGGGACTGTTTTATCCCATTTCTGGCCATAAGGAGATACATTTTGAAAAAGTCGGTGTATTGGCATAACTTGTTTTATACGGAGACGTCCGTTTTTAGTTTATTTGTTTTTTATTCTGTATTTACATATGTTGCATTAAATATTTTTAGGCAGAGCCTTGCTAAACTACATTCTACTTGTCACTGTTTATTTAAGTTGATTTTGCTTCACCAAGCCTTCTTTCTGATTATTCACAATATGCACAAATAACCTTATCACTAAGCATTTGTCACTATTATAATATCAATATTGATGTTTTAACACGTATCTTTTGGAATTTATCACCTGTTTTAAATTGTTTCACATTCACCTTTAGCTACAGCGCTCCTGTTTAAACTTAATTTTATCTGTAAACCGTACCAACACAGAGATTGCCAAGCTCAGGGTGCACTCATATAAATACAGACTTTGGTCTATACGGATACCCAATGATCTAAAGCTCTCTCATCTGGCAAAATTAACTAAGAGGGCCTGAGAGCTATTTATCTCTCTATGCATTGTCCATCTCTCTATCATTTATCTATATATCTATCTATCCAATATCTCTCTCTCTCTCTCTCTCTCTCTCTCGCTGAAGTACAATGTGTGTATATATATAAAACATATATATTTGTAAACTGATGCCAATAGCAAAACATATCAAGTAAAAAAGCAGACAAAGACCTTCATTTTCTCCATAAATCAGACCTATCTTCTGTGTCTATATTAGTGTCAAGTTGTTAAATTATGAGTTAATTTCAATATTTTGTTCATTTATAAAATAAAAGTGCTTTTCCGTGCTTGTCAATGGTTTAAATGGACATGAAAGTCAAACAAACTTTCATGGGTCAGATAGGGCTTGCGTTTTAAGAGGCTTTTCAATTGACTTCTATTATCAAATTTACTTTGTTATTTTGTTATCCTTTGTTGAAAAGCATACATTGGTTGGCTCTGGAGCAGTAATGCACTACAGGAAGCAAGCTGATGACTAGTGACTATGCACATATGCATCTACTCAGCAGATGTGTACAACCAGGCCCCAGTAGCAGGCCCGCCATCAGTGGGTGACTGCGGTTATTGCAGTCATGGGCCCGCCCCTAAGTAGTGCTCACTGCTGCTTTATGAGAGTTTGGTGAGTATGCGCCTGGGACTAGTGGGACCAGCGGATGGAGCAGGAGGTGAAGGGGGGGTTGTGGTAATGGAGGTGAGAATCTACACTGTTGTGGTAACAGAGGCTAAGAGTCTGCAGGGGGGTTATCAGGGCCCTGACCGCCAGACTGCCTCAGTCACTCAGAGAGAACACTGTGTGCTGCAGAATTGAACAATAGCATCTGTGCAGCTGTTTTCCAGCCCTGTCATTTTGTGTGGCAATAAATCAGCTGCCAGTATAAATTAAACTGTAAGCTGACGTACCAGCAGGGCAGCCCCGGCAGTGCACTATTTTGATCTATAAGGCAGTCCCATTGACTGCTATGGTAGTTTTATTGGTGAGGTGGCGGTATGGACACTACCTAGGGGGCAGGTTAAGTTTGAATTTACTGGCAGCGTGGGAAGTGGCACTATAAGTGTGAGGGGCCCTCAGCATCAACTGTTAGATCCTGCTGGAGCCTGAGGGGATACTTGCTGATGAGGTTTCTGCACTGCTGGCCTGCATGCTGCTGAGGAGGACAGAGAAGGGCCAGGGATAGGCAAGGTGTCCGTACATGGACACTGGTGTCCGTGGCTAGCCCTTGCAGTGTCCGCCAAAACCTTAGTATATCTTTTCTTTCTGATAAAAAAGGAATTAAAAAAAAAAAGTAGTGTGAATAAAGTTAGTGGCTTGTCAAGAGACTGCTAGCAATATTGGGTGATAACTTGTGGAATAAATAAAGCCTGAGTGAAATACTGGATGTGTATCTGCATAATAGCACCCAGCTATATACAAAGACACAGTAGTGACACTGGCACATGCGTATAGCCAGACAAGGGCTGGTTATAAGGTCAGTGGTATCTGCATCAGTATAATAACACCCAGCACTATATAATGACACAGTAGTGACACTGGCACATGGGTATATCCAGATAAGGGCTGGTAATAGGGTCAGTGGTATCTGCATCAGTATAATAACACCCAGCACTATATAATGACACAGTAGTGACACTGGCACATGCTTATATCCAGATAAGGGCTGGTTATAGGGTCAGTGGTATCTGCATCAGTATAATAACACCCAGCTCTATACAAAGACACAGTAGTGACACTGGCACATGCGTATAGCCAGACAAGGGTTGGTTATAGGATCAGTGGTAACTGCATCAGTATAATAACACCCAGCACTATATAATGACACAGTAGTGACACTGGCACATGCGTATAGCCAGACAAGGGTTGGTTATAGGATCAGTGGTATCTGCATCAGTATAATAACACCCAGTGCTATATAATGACACAGTAGTGACACTGGCACATGGGTATAGCCAGAGGAGGGCTGGTTATAGGGTCAGTGGTATCTGCATCAGTATAATAACACCCAGCTCTATATAATGACACGGTAGTGACACTGGCACATGCGTATAGCCAGAGGAGGGCTGGTTATAGAATCAGTGGTATCTGCATCAGTATAATAACACCAAGCACTATATAATGACACAGTAGTGACACTGGCACATGCGTATAGCCAGACAAGGGTTGGTTATAGGATCAGTGGTATCTGCATCAGTATAATAACACCCCAGCACTATATAATGACACAGTAGTGACACTGGCACATGGGTATAGCCAGACAAGGGTTGGTTATAGGATCAGTGGTATCTGCATCAGTATAATAACACCCAGCACTATATAATGACACAGTAGTGACACTGGCACATGCGTATAGCCAGAGGAGGGCTGGTTATAGAATCAGTGGTATCTGCATCAGTATATTAACACCAAGCACTATAAAATAATGTTTTTAATTTCAAATGTAAACCTTGGTGTCCTTTACTAAGGTCTGTACTTTGGAAAATGTCCGGCACAGCTTTTGTCTGTGCCTATCCTTGAGAAGGGCCAAGGCCAGTTATTGCAAGTTCAACTTAGGGGTGCCTCAGGAATGTTGGTTTTTGGTTTATACCAGCGTTAGTAGACTTTATATATTGTTCTTTGCTGCACTGTAGGAGAGCAGTACCGTAGGTAGACAGAGAGCACCGTTGGGTATGTGTATATAATCTGATCTATCATTTAGAAACATAGTTACAGATTTCTTGTAGTACTTTGGTATTTTGTAGAAATTAAAGGGATAGGAAAGTAGAAATTAAACTTGCACGATTCATATAGAACATGTAATTTTAATACACTTGTAAATGAACTTCTATTTTCAACTGGATTAGTTCTCTTGGTATCCATTGTTGAAAATGAATAGGCACATATCCTACAATATAAGAGCTAGTTGCTGATTGGTGACTGCACACATTTGTCTCTTGTGATTGGCTAACTAGGTGTATTCAGCTAACTGCCAGTAGTGCAATGCTGTTCCTTCAACAAAGGATAACAAGAGAATGAAGCACATTTTATAATATAAGTAAATTGAAAAGTTGTTTAAAATTTTATGTTTTATCCAAATCATGAAAGAAAATGTTGGGATCTCATGTCCCTTTAATGAAATACTTCCAATGTATTTTTTTCCAGCGGCTCATCATTTATACATTTTTTGTGTTAGTGTTTCTAGAAAACATTAATGGGTCGGTGGTGTACAAAGTAGTGATATTCTTTCAATTTGCTACTTTCTAGAAGCTCTTCTTCTTGAAAGGTTTTGCAGTTAAACTTTATAAAAATTAGCTTCTGGAAAAAATAAATTAGAAGCATAATAATTTCTTTGTACAAAAACCAAACACCAAAATACTCACAGATTGCAATACAAAAAATAATAATAAACATAAATAAAATTGGAATCATATTATCTTTAAAATGGTTTTGTTGTGTTAATGTTTCAGATCTGGTTTAAGTCATTATGACTTAAAGGGACATGAAACCCCAAATTTTTATTTCATAACCCAGATAGAGAATACCATTTTAAACAACTTTCTAATTTACTCATATTACCTTATTTGCTTCATTCTCTTGGTATCCTTTGTTGAAGAAACAGCAATGCACATGGGTTAGCCAATAACATAAGGTATATGTATATACATGTGCAGCCGCCAATCAGCAGCTCCTGAGCTTACCAGGGTATGCTTTTCAACAAAAGATATACAGTATATAGTTTTTACCTCTGTGATTACCTTGTGTCTAAGACTCTGCAGACTGCCCCCTTAATTCAGTTCTTTTGACAGACTTGCATTTTATCCAATCAGTGCTGACTCATAAATAACTCCACTGGAGTGAGCACAATGTTTATCTATATGGCACGCATGAACTAGCGCTGTCTAGCTGTGAAAAACTGCCTTCAACAGCTTAGTAATTAGCATATGAGCCTACCTAGGTTTAGCTTTCAACAAAGAATACTAAAAGGACAGAAAAAAAATTGATGATAAAAGTAAATAGAAAGTTTTGTAAAATTGCACACCCTATCTGAAAGTTTAATTTTGACTAGACTGTCCCTTTAAACACAGCTGCAAGCAACATAGAAATAATAAAATGCTCTTACTCATTAAAACGTTGTCTTTTTACAGTTGTATATGCCTTTAATGTTGCTTTGCATACAATACACTGAGTGATGATGTCATCAAATAAGCAACCTCAGTGATAGCAAAGAGAATGTGCAGCGTCACACATTTCCATAACTAAGCAATTAAATCTTATACATTTGTGTAAGAGACAATAAAGTCAAAATGAAAATTGTATGATTCCGATAAGAGCAGCCATTTTAACCAATGTTTTCATTTACTAATTCTGTTTTTTGTGATCCTTTTGTTTTACTGTTAACCTAGGTAGGTTCAGAGGCAGCAATGCACTACTGAGAGCTAGCTGGTGATTGCTGGCTACACACATATGCCTCTTGTCAATGGCTCACCAGTAATGCACAGCTGCTCCTGAGCCTACGGAGGTTTACACTTCAACAAAGAATACCAAGAGAAGAAAGCAAATGTATTTAAATAAGTAAACTTCAAAATATTGGTAGATCTGCATAATCAACAAATGCACAATAAAAAAACAATGCAATAGCACTTAATCTAAACTTCAAATGAGTAGTAGATTTGTTTTCTGACAAATTTCAGTTATGTCTATTTCCACTCCCCCTTATCATGTGACAGTCATCAGCCAATCACAAATGCATATATTCTGTAAAGTCTTGCACATGCTCAGTAGGAGTTGGTAATTCATAAATTGTAAATATAGAAAGACTGTGCACATTTCTAAGTAAATTGGAAAGTTGTTTAAAAATGCTGCTCTATCTGAATCATGAAAGTTTTATTTTGACTTAAGTGTCCCTTTAAATAATGAAATGTGACCAGTGTCCAATCCTGTCATTAGTGACTGGGACATCATAAAAAGTCTGGGCAATTTTAACATTCGACATAGTAGACCTGCTGAAAACTTAAAGGGACAGTCAAGTCCAAATTTTTTTTTCATGATTTAAATAGGGCATGCAATTTTAAACAACTTCCCAATTTACTTTTATCACCAATTTTGCTTTGTTCTCTTGGTATTCTTAGTTGAAAGCTAAACCTAGGAGGTTCATATGCTAATTTTTTAGACCTTGAAGACTGCCTCTAATCTGAATACATTTTGACCACTAGAAGGCATTAGTTCACATGTTTCATATAGATAACATTGAGCTCATGCACGTAAAGTGACCTAGGACTGAGCACTGATTGGCTAAACTGCATGTCTGTCAAAAGAACTGAAATAAGGGGGCAGTCAGCAGAGGCTTAGATACAAGATAATTACAGAGGTTAAACTTGTATTGTTATAACTGTGTTGGATATGCAAAACTGGGGAATGGGTAATAAAGGGATTATCTTTCTTTTTAAACAACAAAAATTCTGGTGTTGACTGTCCCTTTAATTGTGTTGTACTTGCTTTCAATGTTAAAATGATGTCATACTCATGTTATAAACCAGATTTGTTTGTGGTTTTATGAATACTTAAAAAATTATGTTCAACTTATACTTAAAATGCAAAATGTGCAAATTAATTATCCCTCATATTTTAATTTTGTTTTGGACAGAATTATTTGGCCAAATTACTTGAAAAGCAGGCAATATATTGTTTTTGTTTTTTTATTTTATTTTTATTATTTTTTTCTATATATTTTATGAAAATCCTATTTTTTTTGTAAAACTGATTTGACAGTTTTAATTATTCAGGCTGAGGCTGGAGATAAAAACTGAGCTCTTATGCAATATTTGAGCCATTCATAGACTATAATGGAGGTGTGAGAAAAAGTAAAACCCTAGGCTATACTGACACCTAGTGGCAATGTAAGTTTTAACAACTCAACAAACCCATACAAGTTGAATGAAGTAATCTAATATGCACATTCTTCCCTAAATTCATATTTTACATGTAATAATATAATTTGCAAAGGCATTGGATTAGTTTATAACCTCATTAAATAGTGCAGTAAAATGCAAAAAGAGATAAGAAAGTCAAAATTAAACTTGCCTGATTCATTGTTGGAAAATAATATCTGAATATATCCTACACAGGTTTGCCACCTCGGCAATGGTTTTCATGGACACTTATGAGTTACACATGCTGCAGGGAGCGTAGGGAGGAACATGAATAGTGCTGCCCAGGGTCACTATTCATGTGCTGTGCATACCCTGCAGCATGTGTAACTCATAAGTGGTCAGTAAAACCCTAGGTCAAACAAATAGTTATATACAAGCAACAGTGCAACAATAAAATACTCTAATATATTAGACCAATTTCTTTTTGTACTTTTAGATCCCTTTAATATTTCAGTTAAAAAAAAACCCAGACCCAATATTGCTGAAAGTTGCCATAGCAATGGTAAGAAGGAATGGTTAGAGACTGTGGTAGGGAGTAAGATTAGTCTTAGAGAGTGAGGCTAGTGGAATACTTTATTAGCATTAGCAATAGGGTTAATTCCATGAATGCCTGAAAGGACTGCAATGATTGGTGCACATATCCCTTTAACTTTGACTTCCATGTCCCTTTAGGAGATAATACTTATTGGATTTAGAAGAATTTCATAATTTATCATTACAAATTATTTTTTTTACAATGCACTTTGATCTTGTAGTTATTGTTTTTATATTTACTATATTTTATACATACCTCCCAACATTTCAAAATTCAAAAGAGGGACCCCCCCCCCGCAGCAAAAACTTGAAATGTGGTGGGCAGGAGCGGGGCTTAAAAAAAATCATAAGACCAAAGTAATATAAATAAAATTCTAAATAAAGTCATATCTTTTAATACTCTTATGCAGCAAATCAAACACAAGCTCAAACCACTGGTATAGCTATGTGAGCTCTGTATTTAATTAGCCTTTGCAGAGACATTGCTAAATATTTTTATCTTAATTGGATATTTAATAATAGATTCTTTAAAACTGCTATCTGCTTTCCTCATTAATATTCTAGATTCTGGCCTTTAAAGTCAGCAGAAATGCACAGTAGCACACTACATAGCATACACTTATACATGCAGATACACACACATACACACACTACATAGCATACACTTATACATGCAGATACACACACACACTACATAGCATACACTTATACATACAGATACACACACTACATAGCATACACTTATACATACAGATACACACACACACTACATAGCTTACACTTATACATGCAGATAAACACTACACAGCATACACTTATACATGCAGATACACACACACACTACATAGCATACACTTACACATACAGATACACACACACACTACATAGCATACACTTATACATGCACATACACACTTATACATACAGATACACACTTATGCATGCAGATACACACACACTACATAGCTTACACTTATACATGCAGATACACACACACACACTACATAGCATACACTTATACATGCAGATACACACTTATACATGCAGATATACACACACACTACATAGCATACACTTATACATGCAGATACACACTTATACATACAGATACACACACACTACATAGCTTACACTTACACGTGCAGACACACACTACATATCATACACTTATACAGGCAGATACACACACACTACATGGCATACACTTATACATACAGATGCACACACACACACTACATAGCATACACTTATACATGCAGATACGCACACTCACACTACATAGCATACACTTATACATGCAGATACACACTTATACATGCAGATACACACACACTACATAGCTTACACTTATACATGCAGATACACACACTACATAGCATACACTTATACATGCAGATACACACACACTACACAGCATACACTTATACATGCAGATACACACACACACTTCACAGCATACACTTATACATGCAGATACACACACACACTACATAGCATACACTTATACATGCAGATAAACACTTATACATACATATACACACACACACACACACACACTACATAGCATACACTTATACATGCAGATACACACTACGCAGCATACACTTATACATGCAGATACACACTTATACATACATACACACACACACACACTACATAGCATACACTTATACATGCAGATACACACTACGCAGCATACACTTATACATGCAGATACACACACACACACTACATAGCATACACTTATACATGCAGATACACACTTATACATACAGATACACACACACTACATAGCTTACACTTATACATGCAGATACACACTACACAGCATACACTTATACATGCAGATACACACACACACTACATAGCATAAACTTATACATACAGACACACACACACACTACATAGCATACACTTATACATGCAGACACACACACACACTACATAGCATACACTTATACATGCAGATACACACTTATACATACAGATACACACACACACTACATAGCTTACACTTATACATGCAGATACACACTACATAGCATACACTTATACATGCAGATACACACACACACTACATAGCATACACTTACACATACAGATACACACACACACTACATAGCATACACTTATACATGCAGATACACACTTATACATGCAGATACACACACACACTACATAGCATACACTTATACATGCAGATACACACTTATACATACAGAAACACACACACTACATAGCTTACACTTACACATGCAGACACACACTACATATCATACACTTATACAGGCAGATACACACACACTACATAGCATACACTTATACATGCAGATACACACTTATACATGCAGATACACACACACTACATAGCTTACACTTATACATGCAGATACACACACACACACTACATAGCATACACTTATACATGCAGATACACACTTATACATGCAGATACACACACACTACATAGCTTACACTTATACATGCAGATACACACACACACACTACATAGCATACACTTATACATGCAGATACACACTTATACATGCAGATATACACACACACTACATAGCATACACTTATACATGCAGATACACACTTATACATACAGATACACACACACTACATAGCTTACACTTACACATGCAGACACACACTACATATCATACACTTATACAGGCAGATACACACACACTACATAGCATACACTTATACATACAGATGCACACACACACACTACATAGCATACACTTATACATGCAGATACGCACACACACACTACATAGCATACACTTATACATGCAGATACACACTTCTACATACAGATATACACACACACTACATAGCATACACTTATACATGCAGATACACACTTATACATACAGATATACACACAAACTACATAGCTTACACTTACACATGCAGACACACACTACATATCATACACTTATACAGGCAGATACACACATACTACATAGCATACACGTATACATACAGATGAGCACACACACACACTACATAGCATACACTTATACATGCAGATACGCACACACACACACACACTACATAGCATACACTTATACATGCAGATACACACACACACTACATAGTATACACTTATACATGCAGATATTCACACTTCATAGCTTACATTTATACATGCAGACACACACACTACATAGCCTGCACTTATACATACACACACACACACACTACACAGCTTACACTTATACATGCATATACACACACACTACACAGCATACACTTATACATGCAGATACACACACTTCATAGCTTACATTTATACATGCAGACACACACACTACATAGCCTGCACTTATACATACACACACACACACTACACAGCTTACACTTATACATGCATACACACACACACTACACAGCATACACTTATACATGCAGATACACACACTTCATAGCTTACATTTATACATGCAGACACACACACTACATAGCCTACACTTTTACATACACACACACTACACAACTTACACTTATACATGCAGATACACACACTTATAGATACATATAGACACATACACTACACAGCTTACACTTATACATGCAGATAAACACACATACACACTTATAGATACAGATAGACACACATTACATCATATATGGGTATCTGTAAATCATTGTATGAGGTCCTGGGGTTGGCAAGCACATTA
Source organism: Bombina bombina (assembly GCF_027579735.1). Lineage (NCBI taxonomy): Eukaryota > Metazoa > Chordata > Amphibia > Anura > Bombinatoridae > Bombina > Bombina bombina. Next base: position 263,521,211 of record NC_069506.1, on the reverse strand, counting down.
GCTGGCACTGTTCGTTACCCTGGTGTTGCACTGCTCATCGTATAAAACTTAAGGCATGCTAGTATTATCACCAGGGGTTAGACGTCATCACTACCAGGGGTTAGAGGTCACCATTACCTGAGGTCAGAGGGTATACAGCCTTCTTACACCTACTTAACCCACACACCATTCATTTTCCACAAGGAATATAACAGGTATATAACCCTGGGAGAGAAAAGCCAGCTGCTTCTGAGTATGGGCCCAATAGAATTAAAAAAAAATAAAAAAATTTTTTTTAAAATGCATGGGGCAATGCGGGACAGATGGCTAGCAACCCGGGACAGTGGGACAGACCCCTAAAATCGGGACTGTCCCACGTAAATCGGGACAGTTGGGAGGTATGTTTTATAGTTATATGAATTTAAAAGTATCAAATATTTTGGGCTAGATTATAAGTGGATCGCTAATTTATCGGTCGTCCACAAATTCGTCCTGCGCAGCTGTGGGGTGAAAAATGCCTTTACATTGCAGTCTATGTGTTCCCTGTAAATATATATGTATATGACAATATATATATATATATATATATATATTTATGTGTTCATATGTGTAAATACACATATTAATACATCAATATATATGTATATAAGCATATACATATATATTTACATTTGTTGCCCATCGCTGCGTGACTTACCCCCTTCACTGTGCTAGTTCTCATGCTCACAGCATGAGAATGAGGCTCCCGTTGGAGTCTATGGAACCGCGCTCTCGTGAGTGCAACACTTCAGTGCAATGCAAACGCGGAGGTTGTGTTCACATTATACCTCACTTTGTAATACATTTGCGTGCACTGCTTTTACAAAGTGGAACTTTTTTTTAAACTTAAAGTTTTTAAACTTGCTTTATTATTATTATTATTATTAGTAGTAGCAGTAGTAATAATAATAGTATATGTTGTGCCATTGCTTGTATTAATACTATTCTGGGAACAAGTTTATAATTTTAGATGAGTTTTATTAAAAGTTTAAACATTTTTCGAGGACTTGAACATTCTTTGAGTTTAATTTTTTTGAACTCTCATTAAGAACATTTTAAATGAACCTGATGAAGACTGTGGTTTGACTTGGTTCCCTCAATTGTATGATGACATTGTTTTTATTTTTGAGCTGTATTGTTTAAATTAATAAAATGCAATTCAAGTTAAATATAAATAAATACATATTTACAGATGCACAGATATAGTTCATTCTTCCTTTAAGGCAGTGACAATTAACAATAGTACAATATGTCTATATCCATGTAGTACACTAAAAATACATTTTATATCACTGTAGCCATTAAATAAAGGGATATGTAAGTTAAAACTAAACTTTCATTATTCAGACAGAGCATGGGATTTTAAGACAAATTTCAATTTACTTCTATTGTCAACTTGACTTTGTTTTCTTGGTATCCTTTGTTGAAACGCATATCTAAGTAGGCTCAGGATTACCAATGCACTACTGAGAGCTAGATGGTGATTGGTGGCTACACACATATGTCATTGGCTAAGTCCAAGGAGTGCATTGCTGCTCTGGAGCTGCCTTTTACTGTGTGTTTAACATCTTTGAAGGGGTTAACAGTTGTATGTAAGCACCAGTGCAACAATAAATGCTCTTACACATTAGAGCCTTTTTGCACTTTTATGTCACTTTAAGGCCTTGAGGTGCAGTTAGAATAAAATAAATAAAACAGCAGTGTCACATGAGTTTCACTAGTGACAGAAAACAGAGATACATTGCTCTCAGGTAACGGAAAAGGAGAAGAGATATTTGCATTTGTAAAATAAATGTATTAGTCATGTATAGGAGGTGGCATGACTAATGTGCTGAGCTGGGAAGTGAAATTGGGAACTAGTATTAAAGGGTACTCAGTCTTTTATATTTTCACGCTTTGAGTTTTACACGTTTTGAGTCATCAGCTCCTACTGAGCATGTGCAAGAATTTATAGAATATACGTATAGGCATTTGGCTGATGGCTGTCACATGATACAGGAGGAGCGAAATTAGACATAACTTTGAAATTTGTCAGAAAAAAATCTAGTTCAGACAAAATGCTATTGCATTGTCTTTTTATCATGAATTTGTTGATTATCCAATCTACCGTATTTACTGGTTCTTTAAAGAAGTGATATCTGAAGAGACCTCACTATGCTTGTCATAATTAAAGGGACACTCAAGTCAAAATTAAACATTAATGATTCAGATAGAACATGCAGTTTTAAACAACTTTCCAATTTACTTCCGTTAACAAAATGTGCACAGTCTTTTTATATTTACACTTTTTGAGTCAACAACTCCTACTGAGCATGTGCAGGAATTCACAGAGTATACATATGTGCATTTGATATTGGCTAATGGCTGTCACATGACGCAGTGGGAGTGGAAATAGACATAACTTTGAAATTTGTCAGAAAGAAAATTAGCTACTCATTTGAAGTTCAGACTAAGTGCTATTGTATTGTCTTGTTGTCCTGCATTTGTTGATTATAAAAATCGAATGTATTTACTGGTCCTTTAATACTATTATGTTCTATTATGGATTCAAACTTGCAAAGTCCTTTGCACCTTATTAAGCCCTGAGATTCTAAAGAGAGATGTAACACATTGCCCTGTCTGGAATCCAAGGGGTTAACCTTTACCTTAACCCTAACCAAAGCCACAAATCTAGCTATAAATTTGACTCTAGGCCTAACCCAGCATGTCTTCAAGCGCTCAACTATCATGAGATGAGTGACTAGTGGCATTTCGAACCAGTAATGCTCACTGGTGACAAGCAGTGGTGTCTCCAGGACTTAATTATTTGTGGGCATGTCCCTGAGGCCCACCAGTGTTTTGTTTGTGGTGTTGTGTCAGGAGAGGTGGGAACTGCCGTTCTGTGGTACCTGGGGAGGGCCGGGCGATCCATAGCCAGGCTAGGGAATCCTGTACAGATACGTAGTGGGAAAACAAATCACTATTGGGGCGGACATGGGGGGCCAGCGATTATGTTGGGGGACCAGTGCTCTCTATGGCTCCCTCAGTGATGCAACTAGTGACAAGATCTCTATTAGATATGTAATCTCAGTACTAATCATTAATAAAGGGACATTAAACTGCTGTACACAGCTACCATAAAATGGTTACTATTCATTATGTTATTGCATTTCATCCTGTTTCTGCAGCTCTTTTCAAATCTGTTCTTCTGTTTTAATAGCTTAAGAGGTGCCAGATACTGAAGCTCCGCCTCTTTGTACTGGGTCTGAGGGCTGCCATCTTGGAGCTCAGGTATTCTCCTGGGACATAAGCTGTGCACACTCACAGATGAGTATTATTGCCTATTTTTTACAGCTGTATAATGAGCTTTCACTGATCTGTGAGTGTGCACGACTTCTGTCACAATGTGTGAGTATACCTGAGCTCCAAGATAGCAGCCCCCAGTACAAAGGGGCGGAGTTTCAGTATCTGGCACCTTTAAGATATAAAACAGGAGAACTAATTTGTAAAGGGCTGCAGGAACAGGATGAAATTAAATAACATTCACTTAAATTACGAGTTTTGAGCGCTATAGGGAAATTATAGTGCTGCCATTACAAGTTTTTAAAAACCAGGCTTGTGCGGGCGACATGGTGCTTTTAAGCTCCATACCGCACAAAAAAACAAGCGCTGTTTTGATGTGCTCATGCACGCTTTCCCCATAGACATCAATGGGGAGAGCGGGTCAGAAAAAAGTCTAACACCTGCGATAGCGGAATGAAAAACTTCCGTAACGCAGCCCCATTGATGTCTATCGGAAAAAAGAAAATAGAGTTTAAACCTAACACCCTAACATAAACCCCACGTCTAAAAACCCCTAATCCGACGCCTGCCTACAGTTATTAACCCCTAATCTGCTGCCCCCGACATCGCCGACGCCTGCCTACAGTTATTAACACCTAATCTGCCGCTCCCGATATCGCTGTCACCGAAAATAAAACTATTAAACCCTAATCTTCCGCTCCCGATATCGCCGCCACTATACTAAAGTTATTAACCCCTATTCACACCCCTATTCCGCAACTCAACATCACCCACACTATAATAAATCTATTAACCCCTATTCCGCCACTCCCGACATTGCCGCAACTAAATAAAGCTATTAACCCCTAAACCGCCAGCCCCCACATCACAACAACCTAAATTAAACTATATTAACCCCTTAACCTAACCCTAACGCTAACCATAACGTAACCCTAATGTAACACCCCCTAACTTTAACATAATTAAAATAAATTAAACTTACAATTATTAACTAAATAAAACTATTAACCCCTAAACCGCCAGCCCCCCACATCACAACAACCTAAATTAAACTATTAACCCCTACACCTACCCCTAAACCTAATGAGTGCGGGTATGTACAGAGCACCTACCTCAACGGAGGCTAAGGTTAATTGGAATCTGAGTAGTAAATATAGTATATTACAATCACGTAATCAAATTTAATATAAGTACATATAGAAATTAATAACGCTAAAACTCAGTCTACTATGAAAAGCCTGGATCCATGCACCTTAAAGGGACAGTAAAGTCACAAAAAATCTTTCATGATTTAAATAGGGCATGCAATTTTAAACAACTTTCCAATTTACTTTTATACCAATGTTGCTTTGTTCTCTTGGTATTCTTAGTTGAAAGCTAAATCTAGGAGGTTCATGTGCTAATTTCTTAGACCTTGAAGACAGCCTCTAATCAGAAAGCATTTTGACAGTTTTTTCACCACTAGAGGGCGTTAGTTCATGTGTTTCATATAGATAACATTGAGCTCCAGCACGTGAAGCTCCTAAGAGCAAGCAATGATTGGCTAAAAATGCATGTCTGTCAAAACAACTGAAATAAGGGGGCAGTTTGCAGAGGCAATGATACAAGGTAATCACAGAGGTAAAAAGTATATTATTATAAGTGTGTTGGTTATGCAAAATGGGGAATGGGTAATAAAGGGATTATCTACCTTTTTAAACAACAAAAATTCTGGTGTTTACTGTCCCTTTAACAGCATATAATATAACAACAGTCTAAAACAATTATTTGCAAATAATTTTAGAAAACTTCTTAAAACAATATCTTAAAACAATATCTAAAACCTATATGATCTATCTAGTTACTCTATTGAGTGTTAACAGTGCTATATAGGACACTGCTAGATTAACAATGTTAAGCATATAAAATTGCTAAGTAAAAACAATGTCTGATCCTATTGATCAGTCGGTCTATGACCTTGAGTATTAAAATCCTGGATAATCCCACAGAGGGGATCTGTAAGTGTCCAGTGGAGGGGTTGAAAAATGCGAGGAAAAAAACAAAAATTAAATATCAAAATAAACTCGAATGGTGAAAAAATGTAAAAATAAGTGTTTTTAACACAAAAATGTGTTGATGCAGTAGTGAACAAGATTGTAATTCCTGGTGATGAGGATATCCCTTCTTAGTGGTGAGAATTCGTCTGTGTCATCCTTCTGTGAAAAGTAAATATGATAGTGTAGATCGTTTTTCAAATTTGAAAATATTAGAGTAAGGCTTACCAGTTAGAAGTCAGTCACCGCGTTTTGGCCCTTCCTCTGGCCTTTATCAAGACTGGATAACTGTGAGCTACTGGTGACCTTTATACATTTCTTTTCACCAATTGTTTGGGAGCCATGATTAAACCGGAAGTCCCATTTAAAAAAGTGACAGATTTGCATTGTTATAAATATACAGATGATAAACTATTTTTCAGTTCCAGATATTACTAGCAGCCTAGTTACATTAAATATTACTCACAAAGTCTACTTTTTTTAATGATTCCTTCATTTTCTTATGTCTGATATCTTTAACTGCCTATTGGTGGTGACGTCACTTCCGCTTTGATCTCTGTTTTATAGCTTACCAGTATTTTCCGTGTAGTTAAATTTACTCGGTTACTGGACTCCAATTTTTATTGGTTATGTGTTTGTTTTTTCACAGGTTGGGGCTACGTTTGTCTAATACTGTTTTTCATTTCTGTTGCCGAATCTACGTTGATTCTATTGGATGTGACGTCACATCCACTGAGAGTTTTCCATGCGATCGGCTTCACAGATGTGTTACAGCTGTGTTTTGACAATCTGACATTGTTATTGTTTCTTTTGTGTATATATAGAACTTCCTACAGATCCTAACATTTACAATTGATCGTTTTTGCAATGTATTTATTTATAAATACAATATTTTAAATGTGGTGGTCAGAGCCTTGCATCGGGCTTTTATGATAGATGAAAATACTTCAAAACTATACAATTAGAATTATCAGTAGAATTATAATATAAATATGATAAAGAGTATGATAAAAAATATAAAATATGTGATAAAGGACTACTTGAGGATCAGTTGTAATAAGAAAGAATACTTGAGGTGATATAATATGTTAAAATGACCTATGTAAGATATAAGTCAGATAAACATTTTGAATTGGTGACAGTATACCACAAAATGATATACTGATAATTATTATTATCCGTCTAGAGGTCAATATAAAATCCCTGTCAGGCCTGATGGTCTAGTTCTAAATACTTGAGAATGAAAGTGCGGGTTAAACTAAAAGTGTAAGTTAACTAAATCACTACATTAATGGAACTAACCCTTATTATTAAAGAGTCCATAGTTAGTTTCTTTCCATATGTGCCGACATTCGCCTCTTAGTGATCCAATATTAGCCATCTAAGGATCTAGCAAGATTATGATGGTCTTAATCGAGATGTCTACATCCTTTAGCCAAAAGACTAAAGACCAAAAGTTTGGGTAAATTGGTTGAACTAGCCCTATTGGTAGGGAGTCTATAGAGAGCTGTGTGGTGAATATTGCCTTTCCATATCTGTCATTGTTCACCTCTATGTTATTACTTTCCCTGTGTATTGAGGGAAACTGTGGTGATATTGGAGGGACTTCAGGTTCACCCATACATTTCCTAAGTTTAGACATGGTCTGATAGCGGGATGTATGCATATTATGATGTTGATAGTGATACATATGTTTATAATAGATATTCACATGCGCAATTACTGTTTAGGAAAAATAGGATATAAGAGAGCTGGGAATATGTGTATATATATGTATATATACGTATATATCTATACATGTCCCTTCTGTGATATGCTGGAAATACATATGGATATAGTGTCTTTGTAGTGGTCCAACTAGATGTATCCTATGTGGGAGAAACTTGTTCTACTTTCCTTTACTTTCTAATGGACACGATGAGTCCACGGATCATCTAATTGCTATTGGGAATATCACTCCTGCCTAGCAGGAGGCGGCAAAGAGCACCACAGCAAAGCTGTTAAATATCACCTCCCTTCCCTCCAACCCCAGTCATTCTCTTTGCCTACGTTAGAGCAAGGAAGTGGTAAAGTTAGGTGTTAGGAAAAGATTCTTCAAGCAAGATTTTATTATTTTTTAAGCAGTGCAATATTGTTCTGCTTTGCTCTAGGGTGTAGCCGTAGTCCATATCAGTCTCTTCAGTAGAGCAAGTGGTGGCTTTCAAGCAATGGGAACTTGTGGGGTACAATCCTCACTGCGCCATCCCATGTATTTATGCTGCCCTAACCATGCAAGCCTGAGTAAGATTACTCAGACTTTGTTTCTACCCACAGGTCCCATGTGAGGGAACTGGCCCTCCCAAACCTAGTGAGCTGCCGTGCTGCCTGGAAGAAGTATTAAGGTAAGTGCCTAACTTTATGTTTTTCTGGGACATGCAGAGAAAAAGGATAGCACTTTTACTTTCATTGGGACAAGTTACATTCACCTATGACAGGGGAATATTTATTAAGGGCTGCAGAGCAGAGGCACTGGGGACGAGGAGAATCTGGTCGGAATAAAAAGTGCACTTAGCGCCCTACTGCGTGGGGGACCCTTAGCTCTAATACATTGACCCCTAGTGGTCAATACAAGTGGAAAAATCAGAGAAATGTATATTTCAGAGCGCCAACTAATGATGGCAGGGTTCAAATGAAACCATATATTTATGAAACAAGTTTATTTGTTCAAGTACAGACAATGGATAAAATTCTCAAATACAAATTTGTTATTACAAGTAAAAAACAGATAATCATGGATCCATGAATTTACAATATATAAAAACCCAAAACAAATTGGGTAGTGGCACAATGTGTGAACAATGAATGGTCTCAAATATCAGATAGTGAAAAAATGGAAATTCCTAAAATATTTAAAAATTAATATTTTAAAAACAATTGGAGAGTCCTATAAAGATGTCTACTTTTGTGAATTGTTCCTAAAATTAGGTAGCTCCTAAATATAAATGCTTAGGTCCTTGAGCTCGGGTGTGGAATAGTACCTCTAATAGGCAATGCTAAAGTAATAACAGAAATACCTCTCAGCTTGTGGATGGTGTGAAATGTACCTTGTGTGTAAATAGCGTTGGAAAGTGCGAATAAATGTGGACCTAAAAGGTCCCTTTATGAGACAGACCAATTAAGGAGAGGAGAAATCTGGCTCATGGTGGTGTATTTGTTTTTCTTATACTTTACTCCAGACGGCTGTGCTAAATTAAGATTTAGCCGATCGGGAGTTTTCAGGCTACGCCCACGATGGGCGGAGTTTAGAAACGGCGGCAGTTCTATTGCGCGCCTTTTTTTCTGGCCCTGTTTGTCACTTCCTGTGTCTCGGAGGGAAATTCAGCTGCGTCACAGATTCAGCAGCGTTTGCGGTTACGGACCGCAGTGTTTATAGAGTTGAGGTGCGGATCAGCTACATAGTAGTTTACTTCGTTAACAAGGCAGGCCAGGTAAGCACCTCAGCACACGCTAGCTGAGGTGTAGAGTTGTCTGGAAGTTATTTTGGGGGCTTAGGTGTAATTTTAATAGCATAAATAAAGCAGCTATTTTGTTCATTTAAAATTTATAGGAACAGTAACAAATTTTTTTGTTTTTGTTTTGGGGGATATTTTCCTCGAATTAAATATCAGTTTGTTGTTTATTGGTGAATAAAGATGGACCAAGAAACCCTGCAAGATGTTACATGTTCTTTATGTTTTAATGCTAATGTAGAACCACCAATCCCTTTCTGTTACTCATTTATTGAGAGATCTATACATTATAGGGATAGACTTTTTTTCTGAGCCAGCATTGTCTAAGGAGGATACTGTTCAGGAGCCTTCTGACAATATTCAAGATATGCAGCTTTCTCCTCAAGCGTCCCAAAATGTAGGTCCATTCAAACCAGTGCCCCTGCGCTTCCTCTATTACTCCAACTGGAGATACCTTGCAAGACATCGCTTCCCTAATGTCATCAGCGGTATCTGATGCGTTGTCTGCTTTTCCCATGCTGCAGGGAAAGCGCAAGAGGAAGGGTAATCAATCAGTGATTAAGGTTGCTGACACAGTAGTGGCTATTACGAATGTTCCTTCCCAGAAACCTGAAGAGGAGGATACTTCGGTAGCGTCTGAGGGAGAAATCTCTTGGTCATTATTAAGAGATGACAATATAATAGGGGGAAAAATACTGATGCAACCAAGATTTGTCTATAGAAAGACGAACAATCTTAAGAATAGAACAGCACCAAGCATACAGCAAAATCCAAGACGGGGAGTGAATGACATATTTGGTAAAAAGATTAAAGGTTTCTTCCCATGTCACACTTGCAAAGCAAGTAAAATGGACAAATTCCAGTCTCATAACACCAAAGAAGAATATATAAATTAAAGCTCTTGTAAGATGCATGGATAGAGGGGTCATATATCTGATACAATGCCCATGTGGTCTCCAGTATGTTTGACAAACATCTAGACCCCTGAGGGATAGAATACGTGAACATCTTCTACTAATGAAGAGACTTAATATGGAGACAGCACTATACAGACACTTTTCTACCAAACATCAAGGGAATATCAAGGATGTAAAGTTTATGGGCATCCAGAAAGAAAACTGGAGAGGGGGCGACTATGAGAGAAGACTACTTACGGCAGAATCCAAGTGGATATTCCACCTGGACTGCCTATACCCTAAAGGCCTGAACAATAAAGAGGATCTATCACACCTCCTCAATTTAGACATAAAAGCATAAAAAGGTGCTATATATTCCAAATCTAATGAGGACATGTTTAATCTTACTAGTTCCCATATAGATATTTAAATCTTACAAAGAATAGGAGGAGGATATTATGTAATAGAAATACTAATAATAGACCAATAAACCCTCCCTCTCGGTCTACAACACAGGGAGAGTAGTATTTAGGAACAAAAAGAAAAAGTAGAACAAGTTTCTCCCACATAGGATACATCTAGTTGGACCACTACAAAGACACTATATCCATATGTATTTCCAGCATATCACAGAAGGGACATGTATAGATATATACGTATATATAGATATATACAGTATGTGTATACACATATTCCCAGCTCTCTTATATCCTATTTTTTCCAAATCAGTAATTGCGCATGTGAATATCTATCATAAACATACGTATCACTATCAACATCATAATTTGCATACATCCCGCTATCAGACCATGTCTAAACTTAGGAAATGTATGGGTGAACCTGAAGTCCCTCCAATATCACCACAGTTTCCCTCAATACACAGGAAAAGTATAACATAGAGGTGAACACTGACAGATATGGAAAGGCAATATTCACCACACAGCTCTCTATAGACTCCCTACCAATAGGGCTAGTTCAACCAATTTACCCAAACTTTTGGTCTTTAGTCTTTTGGCTAAAGGATGTAGACATCTCGATTAAAACCATCATAACAATCTTGCTAGACTGACCATAGATCCTTAGATGGCTAATATTGGATCACTAAGAGGCGAATGTCGGCAGATATGGAAAGAAACTAACAATGGGCTCTTTAATAATAAGGGTTAGTTCCATTAATGTAGTGATTTAGTTAACTTACACTTTTAGTTTAACCCGCACTTTCGTTCTCAAGTATTTACAACTAGACCATCAGGCCTGACAGGGATTTTATATTGACCTCTAAACGGATAATAGTAATTATCAGTATATCATTTTGTGGTATACTGTCACCAATTCAAAATGTTTATCTGACTTATATCTTACATAGGTCATCTTAATATATTATATCACCTCAAGTATTCTTTCTTATTACAACTGATCCTCAAGTAGTCCTTTATCACATATTTTATATTTTTTATCATACTCTATTTATAGTATAATTCTACTGATAATTCTAATTGTATAGTTTTGAAGTATTTTCATCTATCATAAAAGCCTGATGCAAGGCTCTGTCCACCACATTTAAATTATTGTATTTATAAATAAAAACATTGCAAAAACGATCAATTGTAAATGTGAGGATCTGTAGGAAGTTCTATATATACACAAAATAAACAATAACAATGTCAGATTGTCAAAACACAGCTGTAACACATCTGTGAAGCCGATCGCATGGAAAACTCTCAGTGGATGTGACGTCACATCCAATAGAATCGACGTAGATTCGGCAACAGAAAGGAAAGACATTATTAGACAAACTTAGCCCCAACCTGTGAAAAAACAAACACATAAACAATAAAAATTGGACTCCAGTAAACGAGTAAATTTAAATACACGGAAAATACTGGTAAGCTATAAAACGGAGATCAAAGCGGAAGTGACGTCACCACCAATAGGCAGTTAGAGATATGGGACATAAGAAAATGTAGGAATTATTTAAAAAGTAGACTTTGTGAGTAATTAATGTAACTAGGCTGCTATTAATATCTTGGAACCTGAAAAATAGTTTATCATCTGTATATTTATCACAATGCAAATCTGTCACTTTTTGAAATGGGACTTCCGGTTTAATCATGGCTCCCAAACAATTGGGGAGAAGAAATGTATATAAGGTCACCAGTAGCTCACAGTTATCCAGTTTTGATAAAAGCCAGAGGAAGGGCCGAAACGCGTTGACTGACTTCTAACTGGTAAGCCTTACTCTTATATTTTCAAATTTGAAAAACGATCTACACAGACTAATTCTCACCACTAAGAAGGGATATTCTCATCACCAGGAATTACAATCTTGTTCACTACTGCATCAACACATTTTTGTGTTAAGAAAAAAACACTTATTTTTACATTTTTTCACCATTCAAATTTATTTTGATATTTATTTTTTGAGTTTTTGCTCGCATTTTTCAACATCTTTTGAACTTCTTCAATATTATTTTTTCATTTTTTAACAATTTTACATTGTTGCACAGCAGGCCACATACACCACTTGTGAGCTGTAGCCACTTTTTTCACTTTTAAGTGCACAGTAGTTGTTTTTTGCTGATTTTTTTATTTTTCATTGCTCTCTCATTTATTTTTGCTCACTCACTTGGAACAAAGGCAAGCAACATAACTATAGTACAAGCCAACATCACCCTCCGCTGGACACATCACTCCATCACCCCTCTACTGGACACTTAAGTTATCAATAAATCTGTCAAAAAGCCGCGCACCAAGTACGGGGGGATGAGCAGCGGACTGTGATAGTTATCACTCATCCGATCTCGCTGCTCTTCGGCTTTTTGACAGCTTTATTGATACCCCTGTCACTAAGCACCCACACTAAACTACACTGTTCTACCCCCTATATCGGCACCCCCGGAGACCCACGCAACTCAATAAAGTTATTAACCCCTAAACCGCCGCTCCTAGACCCCGCCGCAACTCTTATAAATGTATTAACCCCTAAACCGCCGCTCCCGGACACCGCCACCACCTACATTATACCTAGTAACCCCTATCCTGCCCCCCCTATACCGTCACCCTCTATAATAAAGTTATTAACCCCTATCCTGCCGATCCCGGACCTCGCCGCAACTAAATGAATTGTTTAACCCCTAAACCGCCGCTCCCGGACCCCGCCGCAACCTATATTAAACTTATTAACCCCTAATCTGCCCCCCCCTACACCTATATTACATTTATTAACCCCTATCCTGCCCCCCCTACACCACCGCCACTGTAATAAAATTATTAACCCCTAAACCTAAGTCTAACCCAAACCCTAACACCCCCCAACTTAAATATTAATTAAATAAATCTAAATAATATTTCTATTATTAACTAAATTAATCCTATTTAAAACTAAATACCTACCTTTAAAATAAACCCTATATATTGTAGCTATCTTAGGATTTATATTATTTTACAGGCAAATTTCAATTTATTTTAACTAGGTACAATAGCTATTAAATAGTTATTAACTATTTAATAGCTACCTAGTTAAAATAAAGAGAAATTTACCTGTAAAATAAAAACTAACCTTAGTTACAATTACACCTAACACTACACTATACTTAAATAAATTATTCCTATTTAAAACTAAATACTTACCTATAAAATAAACCCTAAGATAGCTACAATGTAATTAATAATTACATTGTAGCTATTTTAGGATTTATATTTATTTTACAGGTAACTTTGTATTTATTTTAGCTAGTTAGAATAGTTATTAAATAGTTATTAACTATTTAATAACTACCTAGCTAAAAGAAATACAAAATTACCTGTAAAATAAATCCTAACCTAAGTTACAATTAAACCTAACACTACACTATAGTTACATTAATTAAATAAATTAAATACAAATAACTACAATTAAATACAATTACATAAACTAACTAAAGTACAAAAAATAAAAAAAGCTAAGTTACAAAAAATAAAAAAATAAGTTACAAACATTTAAAAAATATTACAACAATTTTAAGCTAATTACACCTAATCTAAGCCCCCTAATAACAAAATAAAAAATTCCCTACCCTATTCTAAATTAAAAAAGTTCAAAGCTCTTTTACCTTACCAGCCCTTAAAAGGGCCCTTTGCGGGGCATGCCCCAAAGAATTCAGCTCTTTTGCCTGTTAAAGAAAAATACAACCCCCCAACATTAAAACCCACCACCCACATACCCCTAATCTAACCCAAACCCCCCTTAAATAAACCTAACACTACCCCCCCCCTGAAGATCATCCTACCTTGAGTTGTCTTCAGCCAGCCGACCCACCGATGGAACCGAAGAGGAGATCCGGAGCGGCAGAAGTGATCCTCCAAGGGGCGCTGAAGAAGTCTTCCATCCGATGAAGTCATCATCCAGGCGGCGCTGAAGAAGTCTTCCATCCGGGCGATGTCATCTTCCAAGCGGGGTCTTCAATCGTCTTTCTTCAGGATCCATCTTCATCCCGCCGACGCGGAACATCCTTCTTCCCTGACCGACTAACGACGAATGAAGGCTCCTTTAAGGGACGTCATCCAAGATGGCGTCCCTTCAATTCCGATTGGCTGATAGGATTCTATCAGCCAATCGGAATTAAGGTAGGAAAAATCTGATTGGCTGATTGAATCAGCCAATCAGATTGAAGTTCAGATTGAGCTTGCATTCTATTGGCTGTTCCGATCAGCCAATAGAATGCAAGCTCAATCTGATTGGCTGATTCAATCAGCCAATCAGATTTTTCCTACCTTAATTCTGATTGGCTGAATCCTATCAGCCAATCGGAATTGAAGGGACGCCATCTTGGATGACGTCCCTTAAAGGACCCTTCATTCGTCGTTAGTCCGTCGGGGAAGAAGGATGTTCCGCGTCGGCGGGATGAAGATGGATCCTGAAGAAAGAAGATTGAAGACCCCGCTTGGAAGATGACATCACCCGGATGGAAGACTTCTTCAGCGCCGCTTGGAAGATGACATCGCCCGGATGGAAGACTTCTTCAGCGCCCCTTGGAGGATCACTTCTGCCACTCCGGATCTCCTCTCGGTTCCATCGGTGGGTCGGCTGGCTGAAGACAACTCAAGGTAGGATGATCTTCAGGGGGGGTAGTGTTAGGTTTATTTAAGGGGGGTTTGGGTTAGATTAGGGGTATGTGGGTGGTGGGTTTTAATGTTGGGGGGGGTTGTATTTTTCTTTTACAGGCAAAAGAGCTGAATTATTTGGGGCATGCCCCGCAAAAGGCCCTTTTAAGGGCTGGTAAGGTAAAAGAGCTTTGAACTTTTTTAATTTAGAATAGGGTAGGGAATTTTTTATTTTTGGGGTGCTTTGTTATTTTATTAGGGGGCTTAGATTAGGTGTAATTAGCTTAAAATTGTTGTAATATTTTTTAAATGTTTGTAACCTATTTTTTTATTTTTTGTAACTTAGCTTTTTTTATTTTTTGTACTTTAGTTAGTTTATGTAATTGTATTTAATTGTAGTTATTTGTATTTAATTAATGTAATGATAGTGTAGCGTTAGGTTTAATTGTAACTTAGGTTAGGATTTATTTTACAGGTAAATTTCTGTTTATTTTAGCTAGGTAAGCTAGCTAAAATTTAATAGCTATTGTACCTAGTTAAAATAAATTGAAATTTGCCTGTAAAATAAATATAAATCTTAAGATAGCTACAATATAATTATTATTTATATTGTAGCTATATTAGGGTTTATTTTAAAGGTAAGTATTTAGTTTTAAATAGGATTAATTTAGTTAATAATAGAAATATTATTTAGATTTATTTAATTAATATTTAAGTTAGGGGGGTGTTAGGGTTAGTGTTAGACTTAGGTTTAGGGGTTAATAATTTTATTACAGTGGCGGCGGTGTAGGGGGGGCAGGATAGGGGTTAATAAATGTATTATAGGTATAGGGGGGCATATTACAGGTTAATAAGTTTAATATAGGTTGCGGCGGCTTAGGGGTTAAACTATTTATTTAGTTGCGGCGAGGTCCGAATCGGCAGGATAGGGGTTAATAACTTTATTATAGAGGGCGGCGGTATAGGGGGGGCAGGATAGGGGTTAATAGGTATCATGTAGGTGGCGGCGTGGTCTGGGAGCGGCGGTTTAGGGGTTAATACATATATTATAATTGCAGCGGGGTCAGGGAGCGGCGGTTTAGGGGTTAATATGTATAATGTAGCTTGCGGTGGGCTACAGGTGCGGCGGTTTAGGGGGTAATACATTTATTTAGTTGCGGCGGTGTAGGGGGGGACAGATTAGGGGTGTTTAGACTCGGGGCACATGTTAGGGTGTTAGGTGCAGACAGCTCCCATAGGAATCAATGGGATGTCAGGCAGCAGCGAACTTGTACTTTCGCTATGGTCAGACTCCCATTGATTCCCATTGAAAACCAGGTACGCTGGGCCGGAAAAGTGCCGAGCGTACCTGCTAGTTTTTTGATAACTAGCAAAAGTAGTCAGATTGTGCCTCACTTAATTCTACTTTTGCCGGTCTCTAGCCTTTGATAACTAAGGCGAATCAGCCTCGCCACAAATACGCTGCGGAATTCCAGCGTATTTGAGGTTGACGGCTTGATAACTACCCCCCACAGACAGTAATAGACAGAGATATGCACTTGCAGACAGTAATAGACAGACATGTGCACACACAGACATTAATAGACAGAGGCAAGCACTCACAGACAGTAATAGACAGAGACATGCACTCACAGGCAGTAATAGACTGAGACATTCACACATAGGCAGTAATAGACAGACATGCACACACAGGCAGTAATAGACTGAGACATGCACACATAGGCAGTAATAGACAGATATGCACACACAGGCAGTAATATACTGAGACATGCACACATAGGCAGTAATAGACAGATATGCACACACAGGCAGTAATAGACTGAGACATGCACACACAGACAGTAATAGACAGAGACATGCACTCACAGGCAGTAATAGACTGAGACATTCACACATAGGCAGTAATAGACAGACATGCACACACAGGCAGTAATAGACAAAGACTTTCACACACAGACAGTAATAGACAGAGACATGCACACACAGGCAGTAACAGACAGATACATGCACTCACAGGCAGTAATAGACAGGAGACATGCACACACAGACAGTAATAGACAAAGACTTTCACACACAGACAGTAATAGACAGAGACATGCACACACAGGCAGTAATAGACAGAGACATGCACACATAGGCAGGGATAGATAGGCATACACACGCAGGCAGGGATAGATAGGCATACACACGCAGGCAGGGATAGATAGGCATACACACACACAGGCAGTAATAGACAGAGACATGCACATACAGGCAGGGATAGATAGGCATACACACACTCAGGCAGTAATAGGCAGATATACACACACAGGCAGGGATAGATAGGCATACACACACTCAGGCAGTAATAGCAGACACACACACACAGGCAGGGATAGATAGGCACACACACACAGGCAGGCAGTAATAGCAAACACAAGCACTCACATGTGAGTTTGTGAAAACTTGCCATTGTCATTATGGAGTAAATGACACATACACACCCATCACTATTAAAGGGACATTATAGACTCATTTTTTTCTTTGGATAAATGTTTTGTAGATGATCTATTTATATAGCCCATAAAGTTTTTTGTTTTTTTTAATGTATAGTTTTGCTTATTTTTAAATAACATTGTTCTGAATTTCAGACTCCTAATCAAGCCCCAAAGTTTTATAAGAATACTGTCAGATACCTACTTCAGCTTGCTCCTGTTTATGTGAAGGGTCTTTTCATATGCAAAAGAAGGGGGGGAGTGTCTTATTTCCCACTTGCAGTGGGCTTTCCAGCTACCTTTTCAACAGAGCTAAGCTGAGAGCTTTTAAGTAAGTTTTTAAACAGTTTTATACTAGATTATAAAAGTATAGTAGTGTCTATTACATGCAGTTATATGAAAATGAGTGTATACTGTCCCTTTAACCTTTATTAAACAATAACGCCTAGATTTAGAGTTTGGCGTTAGCCGTCAAAACCAGCGTTAGGGGCTCCTAACGCTGGTTTTGGGCTACCGCTGGTATTTAGAGTCAGTCAGGAAAGGGTCTAACGCTCACTTTGCAGCCGCGACTTTTCCATACCGCAGATCCCCCTACGCCATTTGCGTATTCTATCTTTTCAATGGGATCTTTCTAACGCTGGTATTTAGAGTCTTGGCTGAAGTGAGCGTTAAAATCTAACAACAAAACTCCAGCCGCAGCAAAAAGCCAGGAGTTAAGAGCTTTCTAGGCTAACGCCGGTTCATAAAGCTCTTAACTACTGTGCTCTAAAGTACACTAACACCCATAAACTACCTATGTACCCCTAAACCGAGGCCCCCCCACATCGCCGCCACTCTAAATAAAAAAATTTAACCCCTAATCTGCTGCCCCTAACACCGCCGACCCCTATATTATATTTAGTACCCCCTAATCTGCCCCCCCCAACGTCGCCGCTACCTACCTACAATTATTAACCCCTAATCTGCCAACCGGACCTCACCGCTACTATAAAAGTTATTAACCCATAATCCGCCTCACTCCCGCCTCAATAACCCTATAATAAATAGTATTAACCCCTAATCTGCCCTCCCTAACATCACCGACACCTAACTTCAAGTATTAACCCCTAATCTGCCGACCGGACCTCACCGCTACTCTAATAAATTTATTAACCCCTAAAGCTAAGTCTAACCCTAACACCCCCCTAAATTAAATATAATTTAAATCTAACGAAATAAAATAAATCTTATTAAATAAATTATTCCTATTTAAAGCTAAATACTTACCTGTAAAATAAACCCTAATATAGCTACAATATAAATAATAATTATATTGTAGCTATTTTAGGATTTATATTTATTTTACAGGCAAATTTCAATTTATTTTAACTAGGTACAATAGCTATTAAATTTTAGCTAGCTTACCTAGCTAAAATAAACAGAAATTTACCAGTAAAATAAATCCTAACCTAAGTTACAATTAAACCTAACGCTACACTATCATTACATTAATTAAATACAAATAACTACAATTAAATACAATTACATAAACTAACTAAAGTACAAAAAATAAAAAAAGCTAAGTTACAAAAAATAAAAAAATAGGTTACAAACATTTAAAAAATATTACAACAATTTTAAGCTAATTACACCTAATCTTTTTAACTAGTTAATAACTATTTAATAGCTACCTAGTTAAAATAATTACAAAATTACCTGTAAAATAAATCCTAACCTAAGTTACAATTAAACCTAACACTACACTATCAATAAATTAATTAAATAAAATACCTACAATTATCTACAATTAAACCTAACACTACACTATCAATAAATTAATTACATAAAATACCTACAAATAAATACAATTAAAAACTAACTAAAGTACAAAAAATAAAAAAGAACTAAGTTACAAAAAATAAAAAAATAATTTACAAACATTAGAAAAATATTACAACAATTTTAAGCTAATTACACCTACTCTAAGCCCCCAAATAAAATAACAAAGCCCCCCAAAATAAAAAAAATCCCTAACCTTTTCTAAAATACAAATAGAAAAGCTCTTTTACCTTACCAGCCCTTAAAAGGGCCTTTTGCGGGGCATGCCCCAAAGAATTCAGCTCTTTTGATTGAAAAAAAAAAATACAATACCCCCCCCCAACATTACAACCCACCACCCACATACCCCTAATCTAACCCAAACCCCCCTTAAATAAACCTAACACTAAGCCCCTGAAGATCTCCCTACCTTATCTTCACCACACCGGGTATCACCGATCGGTTCAGAAGAGCCTCCGAAGTCTTCATCCAAGCCCAAGCGGGGGCTGAAGAGATCCATCATCGGGCTGAAAAGGTCCATCATCAGGCTGAAGAGGTCCATCATCGGGCTGAAGTCTTGATCCAAGCGGCGGCTGAAGAGGTATATCATCGGGCAGAAGTCTTCATCCTATCCGGGCAGAAGAGGACATCCGGACCGGTAGACATCTTCATCCAAGCCGCATCTTCTATCTTCATCCATCCGGAGCGGAGTGGAGCCATCTTCTTCCAGCTGACACGGATCCATCCTCTTCTACCGACGCCTACTCGCCGAATGACGGTTCCTTTAAATGACGTCATCCAAGATAGCGTCCCTCGAATTCCGATTGGCTGATAGGATTCTATCAGCCAATCGGAATTAAGGTAAGAAAAATCTGATTGGCTGATGGAATCAGCCAATCAGATTCAAGTTCAATCCGATTGGCTGATCCAATTAGCCAATCAGATTGAGCTCGCATTCTATTGGCTGATCGGAACAGCCAATAGAATGCGAGCTCAATCTGATTTGCTGATTCCATCAGCCAATCAGAATTTTCCTACCTTAATTCCGATTGGCTGATAGAATCCTATCAGCCAATCGGAATTCGAGGGACGCCATCTTGGATGACGTCATTTAACGGAACCGTCATTCGGCGAGTAGGCGTCGGTAGAAGAGGATGGATCCGCGTCGGCTGGAAGAAGATGGCTCCGCTCCGGATGGATGAAGATAGAAGATGCGGCTTGGATGAAGATGTCTACCGGTCCGGATGTCCTCTTCTGCCCGGATAGGATGAAGACTTCTGCCCGATGATGGACCTCTTCAGCCCGATGATGGATCTCTTCAGCCCCCGCTTGGGCTTGGATGAAGACTTCGGAGGCTCTTCTGGGCCGATCGGTGATACCCGGCGTGGTGAAGATAAGGTAGGGAGATCTTCAGGGGCTTAGTGTTAGGTTTATTTAAGGGGGGTTTGGGTTAGATTAGGGGTATGTGGGTGGTGGGTTGTAATGTTGGGGGGGGGTATTGTATGTTTTTTTTTCAGGCAAAAGAGCTGATTTCTTTGGGGCATGCCCCGCAAAAGGCCCTTTTAAGGGCTGGTAAGGTAAAAGAGCTTTTCTATTTTTATTTTAGAATAGGGTAGGGAATTTTTTTATTTGGGGGGCGCTTTGTTATTTTATTAGGGGGCTTAGAGTAGGTGTAATTAGCTTAAAATTGTTATAATCTTTTTCTAATGTTTGTAAATTATTTTTTTATTTTTTGTAACTTAGTTCTTTTTTATTTTTTGTACTTTAGTTAGTGTATTTATTTGTATTTATTTGTAGGCATTTGTATTTAATTTATTTATTGATAATGTAGTGTTAGGTTTAATTGGAGATAATTGTAGGTATTTTATTTAATTAATTTATTGATAGTATAGTGTTATGTTTAATTGTAACTTAGGTTAGGATTTATTTTACAGGTACTTTTGTAATTATTTTAACTAGGTAGCTATTAAATAGTTATTAACTATTTAATAGCTATTGTACCTGGTTAAAATAAATACAAAGTTACCTGTAAAATAAATATTAATCCTAAAATAGCTACAATATAATTATAATTTATATTGTAGCTATATTAGGATTTATTTTACAGGGAAGTATTTAGCTTTAAATAGGAATAATTTATTTAATAAGAGTTAATTTATTTCTTTAGATAAAAATTATATTTAACTTAGGGGGGTGTTAGTGTTAGGGTTAGACTTAGCTTTAGGGGTTAATACATTATTAGAGTAGCGGTGAGGTCCGGTCGGCAGATTAGGGGTTAATAAGTGTAGGTAGGTGGCAGCGACGTTGGGGGCGGCAGATTAGGGGTTAATAAATATAATTATAATATAAATATAATATAAGGGTCGGCGGTGTTAGGGGCAGCAGATTAGGGGTACATAGGGATAACGTAGGTGGCGGCGGTATATGGAGCAGCAGATTAGGGGTTAAAAAAATATGCAGGGGTCAGCGATAGCGGGGTCGGCAGATTAGGGCTTAATAAGTGTAAGGTTAGGGGTGTTTAGACCCGGGGTACATGTTAGGGTGTTAGGTGCAGACTTAGGAAGTGTTTCCCCATAGGAAACAATGGGGCTGCGTTAGGAGCTGAACGCTGCTTTTTTGCAGGTGTTAGGTTTTTTTCAGCTCAAACGGCCCCATTGTTTCCTATAGGGAAATGGTGCACGAGCACGTTTTTGAAGCTGGCCGCGTCCATAAGCACCGCTGGTATTAAGAGTTGCAGTGGCGGTAAATATGCTATACGCTCCCTTTTTGGAGCCTAACGCAGCCCTTCTGTGAACTCTAAATACCAGCGGTATTTAAAAGGTGCGTGGGGAAAAAACCCAGCGTTGGCTACTCGGGTCGTTACCGAAAAACTCTAAATCTAGCCGTAAGTAAATACATTTTTTAAAAAAGCATAATGTCAAAAAGATTTTTTTTTTATTCAACAGTCCTTAACAGAAAACCTGTTCCTTAGTATGTATAAACCCAATTTTTATAAAGCACCTTTTTTAGTTAGCTCAGTAAAACGATAAAATATGTACATATTATTATGTAAAGACCATGCATAAATTGTCATATGCATAAAACATCACCTCTTTAGTGACACAGATCAGTGAGATAGGAGATTGCTTTTCTCAGGGTGAATTCTCTTTTTTTTACTTTCAGTTTTAGCTCTAAGTAGTTATCCGGTCTTAACGCACCCCCACTATTATCTTGTTGCTCCATTAGTATGATTGACATCCAATGCAGCCAATTAACATACCAGCTTCCTTTCAAATATATATATATATATATATATATATATATATATATATATATATGTATTTAATGTATATGTGATCTGTGTATTTTAATATTTGCTATACCAGTAGTTTATCAAGCAAGCACTGCCACTGATGCAAAAAAATGAAATGCTCTCATTTGGGAAATGTCATTTTTGCATTACTGATCCTGGCTAACGGCAGCTACTAAGCAAAGAAGTACCTCTGATTGGTCACAACATGTGATTGTATCTCCGGGTTAAGGGACCGTATACACCAATTTTCAGTTACCGGCATGTAATAGACACTACTATAAAGACGAATATGCACAGATACTAATCTAAAAATCCAGTATAAAACCTTTTAAAAACTTACTTAGAAGCTCCTAGTTTAGCTGTTGATGAGGTTAGGCTGGGACACACAGTGAAAGGGGCAGAGAAAGCAGGAACAGCAGACCCTCCCCTGCATATGAAAAGACACATACAGAAGCAAGCAGCAGTCTGTAGACTTGGGTCTATATCTGATACTTTGGGGCTCGGTTAGTCTGAAAGTTATGACTCAAAAAGCATCGTTATGCTTCATAATGATGCTTTTTCCCTAACGCCGCTATTACAAGTCTTGTCAGAATAGGTGTACCGCACACCTTTTTGGCCGTCACGCAACGTCAGTACAGCACTTTTAAAAAAGTCCTTTTTCAATGGGACTTCCATAGCGCCTGTATTACGAGTTTGCCTGGGAGTCCAAAAAGTGAGCGGTACAGCCTAACATGACAAGATCCATACCGCCATCTAAAGTCAGTAGTTATGAGTTTTATGCTACAAAGCTGTACCATAAAACTCATAACTTAAGTGTTACAAAGTGCACTAACACCCATAAACTACCTATTAACCCCTAAACTGAGGCCCTCCCGCACTGCAAACACTAAAATAAAATTATTAACCACTAATCTGCCGCTCCGGACATCGCCGCCACTTAAAAAATGTATTAACCCCTTTTCCGCCGCTCCCCGACATCGTCGCCACTATAATAAACCTATTAACCCCTAAACCGCCTCCCTCCCACATCGCAAACACTATTTAAATATTATTAACCCCTAATATGCCGTCCGCCCACACCGCCGCTATAATAAACCTAATAACCACTAAACCGCAAGCCCCCCACAACGAAATATACTAAATTAAACTATTAACCCCTAAACCTCTGGCCTCCCACATCACTACATAAATATATTAACCACTAACCCTAAAGTAAGCCTAAGTCTAACCCTAACCCTATCACCCCCTAACTTATATATAATTAAAATAAATCTAAATAAAATTTACAATTATTACATAAATAATTCCTATTTAAAACTAAATACTTACCTATAAAATAAAACCTAAGCTAGCTACAAAATAACTAATAGTTACATTGTAGTTAGCTTAGGTTTTATTTTTATTTCACAGGTAAGTTTGTATTTATTTTAACTAGGTAGACTAGTTAGTAAATAGTTATTAACTATTTACTAACTACCTAACTAAAATAAATACAAACTTACCTGTGAAATAAAACCTAACCTGCCTTACACTAAAACCTAACATTACAATAAAATAAAATAAATTAAATTGATCAAATACAATTATCTAAATTACAAAAAAAAAAAAACTAAATAAAAAACAAAATTATCAAAAATAAAGAGAAATTATTTAAATTAGGGTTTGGGCAATGTAAAAGAGCTAAATGCCCTTTTAAGGGCAATGCCCATCCAAATACCCTTTTCAGGGCAATGGTTAGCTTAGGTTTATTTAGATAGGTTTATATTTGGAGGGTTTGGTTGTGTGGGTGGTGGGTTTTACTGTTGGGGGTTGTTGTATTTTTTTTTACAGGTAAAAGAGCTGATTTCTTTCTTTGGGTAATCAAAGTTCAAATGAGGTGCACAAACAGCCAGTTGTGAATATAAGTAATCTTTTCTTTATTGCAAGTAAAATATTCGCTCCCATCAGGGATACAGGATATGCAAGTATAGTAGTGAGTGGAGGTAGCTTCACTCTAGTGACTGTCTGCTGACATGTTTCGGCGATGAAGCCGTAATCGTAGCTACAGTCTCAGGTGTACACCAGTCTAATAAACCTGTTCCTGGTACCTGATTGGTTTAAAAATATAATTAAAACCACACCTAGAGTGAAGTTAACCCCCACTCTCTTTACACATAAGACATAATGGAATAACAATTGTCCATTGCTTATTGTGACATACACAGTTAGGAAATCTAAACTACATTGCATAAACAATCAATAAGTAAAAGAAATGTAAGTTTAAATGAACCTTATAACCTTTTTTAAAGACGCCAATGGATTAATATCAACTGATACAATGTTAGTCACATTTGCAAGAATGATAAAAAACAAAAAGCATACACTATGTGTTAAGTGCCAATAAGCCTTACATATATATAAAACCTATGTATAGGCCAAGCTCTTGCCTAGAATTCCACAAAATATATATATGTACTTACACATAATGCAAAAGCTAATTATATCACACATTTTTGAATGTATAGTGTTCAGGGTTCAAAGACCCTGTATATAAGCAGGACTTAAACATTGGGCACACAGACCCAGAACCAGAAAATCATTAATTACTTAGATGTCACTCTGGTTGGTATTAGCGATAATATCGTTGATACTAAAGTATATAGGAAACCGATCACAGGGAATACTCTCCTCCATGCTAGAAGTAATCATCCGAAAAGAGTCTTCAATTCTGTCCTTAAAGGACAATTCATTAGACTCCGGAGAAACTGTACAACGGATGAAGACTATGAGAGACAATCTCTCGAGCTGGAGGAGAGGTTCTGTGAGAGAGGATACAAAAGAGTGGTTGTTAGCCAACACAGACTAAATATTGGGGCTAAACCCAGAGTTACCTATCTTGATAATAAAAATAAAAAAGATGGGGAAAGCACATTTGATGGAGTTTCCTTCATCACCCAGTACAGTAATCAATTCCATCAAATTTGCAATATTATTAGAAAACACTTTAATATTCTTAAAGCGGATGATGGATTGACAGATATTGTCACAAAAGGGTGCAGATGTGCTTTTAGACGTGGGATCAGTTTAAGCAACTTGCTTGCCCCCACACAACTTAAGGATCCAAACAATGAAGTTTCATCTTGGTTGAGTTTTAAAGGAACTTACAAATGCAATTTTACACAGTGCATTGACTGTGAATTTTTACAACAGGGAGAAGGCTTTAGGAGCGCCAGTACTGGTGAAAATTTTAGACACTCTTCTTGTTTAAACTGCAGAACTAAGTTCGCAGTCTATCTATTAACTTGCACAGAGTGTGCAATACAGTACACAGGGCTCACAACGAGGGAGACAAGAGAGAGGATCAGGGAACATGTCTCTAATATTAAAGCTGGCAAATTGACCACTCCTCTGGTTCAGCATTTCAAGATACATCATAATAAAAGTCCCAGGACACTTAGATGGACCATTATTGAGCAGGTCAAGTTGAACAAGAGAGGTGGGGATAAGGAAAGATTGCTGGCAAAGAGAGAGGTATTTTGGATACACAGACTCAGAACTAGAGTCCCGGAAGGTCTAAATTCAGAATTTGACCTAATTAATTTTTGGGAATGATTTTCTGGTTCTGGGTCTGTGTGCCCAATGTTTAAGTCCTGCTTATATACAGGGTCTTTGAACCCTGAACACTATACATTCAAAAATGTGTGATATAATTAGCTTTTGCATTATGTGTAAGTACATATATATATATATTTTGTGGAATTCTAGGCAAGAGCTTGGCCTATACATAGGTTTTATATATATGTAAGGCTTATTGGCACTTAACACATAGTGTATGCTTTTTGTTTTTTATCATTCTTGCAAATGTGACTAACATTGTGTCAGTTGATATTAATCCATTGGCGTCTTTAAAAAAGGTTATAAGGTTCATTTAAACTTACATTTCTTTCACTTATTGATTGTTTATGCAATGTAGTTTAGATTTCCTAACTGTGTATGTCACAATAAGCAATGGACAATTGTTATTCCATTATGTCTTATGTGTAAAGAAGAGTGGGGGTTAACTTCACTCTAGGTGTGGTTTTAATTATATTTTTGAACCAATCAGGTACCAGGAACAGGTTTATTAGACTGGTGTACACCTGAGACTGTAGCTACGATTACGGCTTCATCGCCGAAACATGTCAGCAGACAGTCACTAGAGTGAAGCTACCTCCACTCACTACTATACTTGCATATCCTGTATCCCTGATGGGAGCGAATATTTTACTTGCAATAAAGAAAAGATTACTTGTATTCACAACTGGCTGTTTGTGCACCTCATTTGAACTTTGATTATCTTTATTCTGCGGAACCGAGGTTGCACCAGTTTCCAGTGTGCTACATCTGCTATCCTCAGCGCACCGATCCTGGTCTTGGCTGTTGCCTGTACACGCATAGCACTATCGAGGAGAAAGAAGTTCCATGTACCGGAAGTTTGCCCAGTGACGTCACACGCCATCGTAGGTGGATCGAGCAGAGGAGACAGGAGCGGTCAGTGAGAGCGTCAAGTGCCGGACCAGCTCCATGTGCACCTGGTTTGCACATACGGAGGGTCGTTTTTCCTGCTTCACCACAGGTCAGGCTTAGTGACACTGGACATTGCTAAACAAGGAGAGGGGTGAGAGAACTACTCGCTATTTAACAGTATCTTACCAGTTAACATAGGTGCCGACACACATTGACTGTTTCTTTCTTTGGGGCAATGTCCTGCAAAAAAGCCCTTTTAAGGGCTATTGGCAGTTTAGTGTAGGCTAGGGGTTTTTTTCTTTTGGGGGGGCTTTTTTATTTTGATAAGGCTATTAGATTAGGAGTAATTCGTTTTTATTTTTGAGAATTTCGTTTTTTATTTTGTGTACTTTATTGTTTATTTTTTTGTAATTTAGATAATTGTATTTGATTAATTTAATTTATTTTATTTGTTTGTAATGTTAGGTTTTAGTGTAAGGCAGCTTAGGTTTTATTTCACAGGTAAGTTTGTATTTATTTTAGCTAGGTAGTTAGTAAATAGTTAATAACTATTTACTAACTAGTCTACCTAGTTAAAATAAATACAAACTTACCTGTGAAATAAAAATAAAACCTAAGCTAACTACAATGTAACTATTAGTTATTTTGTAGCTAGCTTCGGTTTTATTTTATAGGTAAGTATTTAGTTTTAAATAGGAATTATTTTGGTAATAATGGTAAGTTTTATTTAGATTTATTTTAATTATATTTAAGTTAGGGGGTGTTAGGGTTAGGTTTAGGGGTTATTATATTTATGTAGTGTTAGTGATGTGGGAGGCCAGAGGTTTAGGAGTTAATAACTTTAGTATAGTGGCGGCGACATTGGGGGCGGCAGATTAGGGGCTAATAAGTGTAGGTAGGTGGAGGCGATGTTGGGGCGGCAGATTAGGGGTTAATAGTTTTATTTAGGTGCCGGCGATGTCGGGGGCGGCAGATTAGGGGTTAATAACTGTAATGTAGGTGGCGGCGATGTTAGGGGTGGCAGATTAGAGGTTAATAGTTTTATTTAGGTGCCGGGGCTGCGTTAAGGTGCTTTTCATTCCGCGATTGCAGGTGTTAGGCTTCTTTTTAGCCGACTCTCCCCATTGATGTCTATGGGGAAATTGTGCACGAGCACTTCAAAGCAGCGCTTGTATTTGGGTGAGGTATGTCGTATGGAGCTCAACGCCACCATATAGCCTGCACAAGCTGGGTTTTTCAAAAATTGTAATAGCAGCGCTATAGGGAGGTTAAATACCGCCGCTTTTGTGGTGGTCGTTAATTTCCCTATAGCGCTCAAAACTCGTAATCTAGCTGAATATTATTAAAAAATAAGTAAAACTAAACATTGTTACAAAAACACTCCCTGATGGGCTATATAAATGGATCATCTACAAAACATGTATGAAATTAAAAATCTAGTGTACAATGTCCCTTTAGCTTACCAGTGCAGATGGGTTTAAAGGTTTGTGGCTACAACTGATATCATCCTATATTATAAAAGACAAGAGTTTGTCTGAAGCCGTCATGCGCAGTTCAGACAAACTCTTGCCGCGAGGACCCGGCAGCAGCTCAGCTGTGAGAGGCGCAGAGAGGACCCGGCAGCAGCTCAGCTGTGAGAGGCGCAGAGAGGACCCGGCAGCAGCTCAGCTGTGAGAGGCGGAGAGAGAGAGAGAGAGAGGCGCAGAGAGGACCCGGCAGCAGCTCAGCTGTGAGAGGCGGAGAGAGAGAGAGAGAGAGAGAGAGAGAGGCGCAGAGAGGACCCGGCAGCAGCTCAGCTGTGAGAGGCGGAGAGAGAGAGAGAGAGAGAGAGGCGCAGAGAGGACCCGGCAGCAGCTCAGCTGTGAGAGGCGGAGAGAGAGAGAGAGAGAGAGAGAGAGAGGCGCAGAGAGGACCCGGCAGCAGCTCAGCTGTGAGAGGCGGAGAGAGAGAGAGAGAGAGAGAGAGAGAGAGAGGCGCAGAGAGGACCCGGCAGCAGCTCAGCTGTGAGAGGCGGAGAGAGAGAGAGAGAGAGAGAGAGAGAGAGGCGCAGAGAGGACCCGGCAGCAGCTCAGCTGTGAGAGGCGGAGAGAGAGAGAGAGAGAGAGAGAGAGAGAGAGAGGCGCAGAGAGGACCCGGCAGCAGCTCAGCTGTGAGAGGCGGAGAGAGAGAGAGAGAGGCGGAGAGAGAGAGGCGGAGAGAGAGAGAGAGAGAGAGAGGGAGAGGGAGAGGGAGAGGGAGAGGGAGAGAGAGAGAGAGAGAGAGAATGAGAGAGAGGGAGAGAGAGAGAGTATGGGAGAGAGAGAATGGGAGAGAGAGAGAATGGGAGAGAGAGAATGGGAGAGAGAGAATGGGAGAGAGAGAATGGGAGAGAGAGAATGGGAGAGAGAGAGAGAGAGAGAATGGGAGAGAGAATGGGAGAGAGGGAGAGAGAATGGGAGAGAGGGAGAGAGAGAGAATGGGAGAGAGAGAATGGGAGAGAGAGAGAGAGGGAGAGAGAGAATGGGAGAGAGAGAATGGGAGAGAGAGAATGGGAGAGAGAGAATGGGAGAGAGAGAATGGGAGAGAGAGAATGGGAGAGAGAATGGGAGAGAGGGAGAGAGAATGGGAGAGAGGGAGAGAGAATGGGAGAGAGAGAATGAGAGAGAGAGAATGAGAGAGAATGGGAGAGAGAGAATGGGAGAGAGAATGGGAATAATAATGGGAATAACACGGCCCGTGTCAACGGGCTTTAGGACTAGTATTCTATAATGGGATTTTAATAATTCTCACACCTCACTGTACAGAAGAAAGGCATAGAAAATCTAATTAAAATCATCCACTTTGACAGTTTAAAAACCATGTAATATTTTTATTTCAGAAAGACAGAGACAAGACTGAACGGCAAATGGTTAAATGACGATCATGACAATGCAGTTGTCGGCAGAGAAATGTAACACTTACAGTCATCAAAATATGAGTATGAAATAAAAGACAGATCTTGTTAGCTAGAAAAGATGATATGTACATAGCTAATAAATATACTTAATGTACAATTTCTGTCCTGTCCAAGACCAAAGGACTATACAATAATGATAACATATCAGTTTTACTTTAATCTAGATCATATAATAATCTATACAATCCAAAATGGCATCTTATTTCTTTGATATTTTTAGAATGCTTTCATAAACATCTTGGAATACTCTCAAAATATCACCTGTTGTTTTTTTTTTTTGTTTTTTTTGCAAACTGCTAAACCGTATTACATTCTGTAACAAATTAGAACATATGGGATGAGATAACGAGTGGGAGCGCCAAAGTTTGCGTGCAAGCGGTATCAGGTTTTCACTATTGATTGTGCACAGGTTTAATTGCGCTGGTATTACAAACTGCGATCACGCTTGAGTACAACCGCGATTTACGCTAGAATGACTACCGCCGTTCTCAAAACTGTGGGTAACTGTTTTGCGAAACAAAAAAGTTGCTCAAAACACAAAATACATTACAAAGTACAGTTACACTCTAATAACAGATATTCTTATATATATCAATACCTATATATAATCATGTGTGTATGTTTATATAAAATATATATATATATATATATATATATATATATATATATATGTATAGCTATATATTGTACCAAAATACATTCATATACAGTATATATAGAAATATGTATTTATGAATAAATAGAACATATTCTTTTATGTAGGGTTAGCGCACATGAGAGTATGCGATCGGGTTTGCACACGAGTGGGAAGGTTTTGTTTCAACTTTTTTTTTCTCCAATGACTTCTAATAGAGGAATATGTGAACGTGCAAAAGATAATGTAAGTTCGGCCCTTTTTGTAGTACCAGCAGCAACCCGACACGCGCAAAAAGTTTACCTTCTAGGCAATTAGCACTATAGCAAAATGCGCTAAATAGTGCTCCACTTGTAATCTGGTTCATCATTTTTTTAAACAAAGTGCAATCCACTATCAGTACAAAAACATTTGAAAAATATTTTTTTAAAAGACTAGTAGGATCCTTGCTTAAAAAGTTCAGAAACAGATACTTTAATTAACAGACTATGCTAAATAATGTGTCAGAAATAACAACTCACTCCTCTTTTAGCGGTGGGTGTTAGTAACCGCCAGGGACTAGTGGTAAGTAATAATATGGTTTTAAGGAACTTTCAGAGTTTTTCCCCCTTTTTTTTTAACTTATAATTTTTGCATCCAGAATGTCTCAGTTTAAGCATATCAGTGATTGTGATTTTGCCAGTGCATGTAGACTATGTGACTCAAGATGTAAGAGTGACGGTCTTATGTGCTTATTTTACAGCCTATACCAGCCATATCTCCAAGCTGAGGGGTAAGGAAGAAAGGAAGACAACGGATCCTCATTGCAGTGCCACCATTTAAATGCAACCACATTTACTCTTTTTCTTTTACCTTCACCAATAAGCAACAAGCACATTTCACTAATATGTATTCTTTACAGCTTTTTGGCTTAAAGGGATAGAAGAGTCTAAATTAAACGTGCACGATTCAGATAGAGCATGTAATTTAAAGACACTTTTAAATTTACTTCTATTTTCATTCCATTGTTGAAAAAGAATATGTTTATATCCTACATTACTGGGAGCTAGCTGGTGATTGGTGGCTGCACACATTTGTCTCTTGTGATTGGCTCACTAGATGTGTTCAGCTAACTCCCAGTAGTGCCTTGCTGCTCCTTTAGCACAGGATAACAAGAGAAAGAAACAAAATTTGATAATAGTGTTAAATTGGAAAGTTGTTATAAATTGTATGTTCTATTTGAATCATGAAAGACAAATTTGGGGTTTCATGTCCCTTTTAGGGCATATGGCTACTAAATGGCTTTTTTCATTGTTCCTACCTGCAAATGAACAGTCTGCACCTCGTAAGCAAGGATGGGAGGTGATGCGTTAAGATTAGCGTATACATTGTATGTACCAATACATATAGAAACACAGCATGAATTATAGTAATTTTAACATTATTCTTAGCATGCTTGTGTTAAATTATTCTATAGGGATGTTTGGCAAAACATTTATGGCAACATTTGAACTCACACAGAGCCTTTCTCACTCCATTTACAGTTTTGTATTGCCAACATATATTTTACCTCATGCGCTTACCTGTCTTGAGTCTTCTTTCCCTCCGCAGCCACCTTCACTTAGCAGGCCCGCGTTGTCCTCTTTGGAGATGCCGCTTGGTGTAGAGCAGTTGGACCAGGCCTCATCTTCACTAGAAGGAGTTACCTCAATCGCTGGTGGTTTAAGTGTTTTTCCTTTTACCATCCAACCCCTCGGCATCACTCCTGGTCCCAAAACTCTGGTGACCACTGACCTTTCTTTAATTTAAGCCGTCTACCGCCTGGCACTTGGAGTAGATGAGCGTGCACCAGGCCTCTGGGGGCCTTCAAAGACGGCAGCTGACTAAGGATTTCCATGGTAACACACCTTTAGTTTAGGCTTAGATTGTGAACTTCTGGAAAGTTTCTTGCGGCAAACAACTCTCTGCCTTATTTTCTGCCTGTTTTTATGCTTGCTGATACATTTCTGTTCTCATCTCAAAGATATTTTTAATTTATATCTTTATTTTTGATCCCTTCCTCATCTACCGTTTTCTCAAATAATGCCGCTCTACTGTTCATAAACAAATAAACTTAATAATCCTGCACATTGACCTAAAATTTCCCAAGCTCTCTTGCAGTTAATATGTTGCAGTGTTGGTAGATCAGATGGCTTGGAAGAAGAAGATATTCACGTTTCTTAGTTAGGAAGAAACATTTTCTTTGGTGGAAGTTACTTTACAACTATACATTTTCCTGATGCAAAAAGAGTCTTCTTCAGAAAATAATGAGCAAATGTGATTCTGAGAGCATGTTTTGTAGCAGCACACTTCAGAAGTAAAATTCTTGCGTGTTTAAAGGCGATTTCTGCTTTTGCAGTGATAGATCCTATTTCTTGTGTTGTACAGTACAAATGTGTATTGCAGAATATCCAACAGCTCTTCTCTGGAAGCATGGCTTAAAATATCCCTGGGATTACAATATTTTTCAGACGAATCATCTTAGTTGTTTCCAAAGTTCTTGTTTTTTGACGTAATTAAATTTAGTAGGTTGTTTTTCACAGTGATCAATGCATTTGCCTTTGACGCTGTTCCACAGTATCTGGTAATTACAAAATATGTTGAAAATTATTTAGCAATAATAATACCATTACATGTCAAAAAGAAACGTTTAAAGGAATGTATGAAATTATCCCCACATAAAATTTTAGGCGGTTGTGACATAGGATGCGGTTAGCTAATAAACTGGAAAATAATTGTTTCCTTTTTATTAACTACTCAGGTTAGTTAGAGGTACAATCATTCTTATATCTGTTTACAGGTTATATTAGTAAAAATATTTTCCGAAATTAAAATTAAGAAGGCTGTTCTCATACAATGACATTATTGCAAGTTGCTATAATAAGTTGCTGCCTTAAAGTAATCGTAAACTTTACATGTTTCAGAATCAGGTCCGGAATTTAAGCAAAACTTACTTTTTAATCTAGTCATGCCATTCTAATACCCCACACCCCATCCGCCCACTTTAAAACTCTTTTTTTTTTTTTTTTTGTGAGCTAATGGTGTGATCCGTATGGCACTTTTGTTGTAACTAGAGCGCTGATTGGTGAACAATTTCAAACTGTTAGCTCACACACAAAAAAAGAGTTTTAAAGTGGGCGGTCAGAGCGTGGGGTATTAGAAGGGCACAGCTAGATTAAAAAGAAAGTTACTGCCCATCTTCATTACAAGTGATCAATTAAAATATCACTTAGATTCCGGACCTCATTTTAAAACATGTCGAGTTTACCATCACTTTAATAAAAAAATTAGCACGTTATAAATGACTGTCTTTGTTACAGAAAATTTATTTAATGTAGGCATTTCAAAGCATTTCTAGCAGTGTGGTTTAGGTATCATTATGTGGTTTAGTTTAGTGAATTAGGAGTTTTGGATCTTGTAAGATCTTCATGAGCCCTGGCTCTTTTAGCGGTATAAAATTATAATAAAGGGCTATAAAAATAATACATGGATAATAATAACGTTCTGTTTTAATTAAAAAAAGGAAAATTCATTGCAGGTTTTTCTGGCACCTAAGGGTTTAACAAATAACTTTATTTAGACATGAATACAAGCTATAGACATTGTAATAAAGATGTTTTCTATTGGATGACCATTGTTACAGCTTTTACATCTGATTAGGGGGCAGGTGTATGAGAGAAAGTAGTCAGTTTCACCTTTTCAGTTATTTTTTTATGTACCTTCAGCTATTGTGTGATCATTTACAGGCTGCACTAAGGAGGATACTCAGCGTGCAGTTTACCCAGATACACCTAATTAACTGGTTGAGGATGAACCCTCTTCCATCTGATTGGTTGGCAGATTCTTTTCTCTCAAATTTGCTGTGCACCCTAATTATCTCACAGCCTTTTCCCTTGTCCTTTAATTGGCTGATTGTTTGGTTTCCTATCCTCATTTCCTTTCATACACAGCCTGCCGCTTTGAATGGATAATAGGTGTGTGACACTGAATATGTTTGTATGTGTATGAATGACCGATAGAAAAATAATTGAAAATGGGTACCATAGAGTTGACAGGAAAACTACTGAGATAGCTGAAACCCCACACACTCGACTGCTGAACTCTTGGCTAACAGGTTTCGTAGCTTAATGTCTTGCTCAGGATACTGACGACATTTGGAGAGCCATCCATCCGACAGACAGGGACTATACACCACTTCTCACATCCACACAAATTGCTATGCTAGAATTGATTACATATTCTCCATGGCTGACTCACTGGACCGAGTTACACAAGCTAAGATCTCCCTATGTGCTTTGGTCTGACCATGACCCCAGTGTTGGCCGACATCCATTCAGCATACATTTCACATAATAGGGCCCCATGGCGCATGCCTCACACAAAATCTTGGAGATGTCCCCGTTTAGAGAAGAGCTCGTAGGGATATTGACACATTTCATACAAATTTAACTATAATTCACTAGTTCAGGATGACACCTTATTGGGGGGCCGCCAAAAGCCACCATAAGGGGACTCATGTATTACCAAACAAGCACCACTTAGAAAAGCAGGCAGGCCTCACCCTCGCACAAGCCCCATATTTAAGTCTCCGAAATCCTAGAACACAAAATAGGTGTACCCCATCTCCAGCCCTTAACGCACCAAATTGCAACTGTCAGGGATCACATTTTCGCCATGTTGAGCTTCGCAGAACCCAACTTAACCTAACCAAATTAAAGCAGGTGTGTTTACTATAAAAGTAATTAAGCGGACACCCTGCTTGGCCAATAAAATCTAGGAATAGGACGGGTGTCCTTGCGTTAGGGCCGCCATCAGGGGGTGAGCAGGGGTGACTCCCTGTCAGGGGCCCAATGGGCTAGGGGGGCCCCCATGAGGCAAGAACTAAAAAAAAAAATTTTATTTTTTTTTTAATTTTGGCAGCCACCAGTGGGTACTACAGCAGAGAGCAGCAGAGTGAAATGTTATTACAAGGAGTAAAGTATTAGCATTTTAGAGGATTTCTAAGTGTGCACTAAACCACTATGCACAGTGTGAGACAGACTTGGCACTTTGTACAGTGTGTGTCTGAGTCCAGATGGCTTGATCACCTTTCATTGCAGAGGAGGTAGGAATTACTTAGCAATGTTTTTTATTTCTTTGTGCAATTTAAGATTGTAACTTCAGTGTTGTTGTAGTTGTATGGTGGGGCAGCGAGGGTCCATAAAAACACATGTTTTTAGCAGCAGTGTATTTATGATTATTTGACAATGCTGTAGAAGAAATTCCCCCCCTATATTTAAAACCATGCAGAAATGTTTCCTCCTCAATACCATCAAATCATTATATTACATTCCAGTTTACTGCCCCTTTATGCAAGGACCTTTTCAGATACAAGGAGGCATTCGTATCTAAGATTTTTACATCTGCATAACATGTTATACTCTCAGACTAAGATTGCTCCAGTGTTGGATATGAGACAGGTTAACTTAAAACTGTTCAGTTTACTCTACAGCTGACTTATTTTGAAATGCATACCAACAAGCTTAAATCCTGCATTTAACCAGATCTAATGGTATGAGTACCACAGCTTATGGTTCCACCAAAGACCTATATAGAGTACAGCATTTTCAAAATCAACAAGTACAGCTGACAGATGGGAAGAATTGTAGACTATATTTGAAATGGTGCTCTTGGTTGGGGAAAATGGGGAAAATATCAAACAAACATATGTCAACCTTTTAAAAGGCCATCTACCCAGATCATATAATGTACAATTTTGAATTCACAGAATTTATTTTTTGTTTGCACATTTACAAAATATGATTCCTTTAAAAAGTGATCTCTTAATTTCTGCATTTTTTTTATCATGCATGTCACACACTGTTGATTTAGGGGATGCAAGGTGCATAAATGTTTCCTCCCTGTGAGTGTTTCTGTAGGTGTCTGTGTTTATGTCTTTGTGCTTTGGTTTGTGTCCTCTATGAGTGTGTATGTAATTATTTTTCTGTTGGTATCTCTGTGAGGGGTGGGTGTGTATGTCTTTGTGCATTTTCTGTGGATGTCTGTGAGGGTGTGTGCATATGTCTTTGAGCTTTTTCTATGGGTGTCTCGTGTGAGGGTGGGCATGTGTTTTGTCTTTGTGTATTTCTCTGGATGCCCTCTGTGAGGGTGGGTGTGTGTATGTCTGTGTTTTCTGTGGATGTCCTCTTTGAGGGTGTGTGTGTGTGTGTGGTGTTGTGTGAGGTATGTCTGTGTTTTCTGTGGATTTTTCTCTGTGGAGGGTGTGTATTTTCTGAGGGTATCCTCTGTGAAGGTGTGTTTTCATGTCTTTGTGTGTTTTCTGTGGATGTCTCAGTGAGGGTGTGTATGTATGTCTTTCTGTGTTTACTTGTTGTGTGTCTGTGTGTGTGTGTGTGTGTATGTCTGTTGTGTGTTTTCTGAGGGCTGTCCTCTGTTGGTGTTTTCCTCTCCTTTTTTTGGGTGTATGTGCAAGTTTGAGTTTGTGTGTGTGATGTGAGTGTGTCCATGTCTGTTCTCTTTTTAGGACATTATGACCTTACTAACTGATTATTCACATCTTTCTACAGACTTTGAGACTAATGAGACCTTTCCGGACGTCACCTAATCCACCAGTTTAACCTTTAAATTATTGTTTAGGCAGTTCAGGGCCCTTCCTTTCAGCCACTGCATGCTGTTGTCATCATTTAGTTGGCATCTTCCTGTTACAAAAAGATAATCAGAACTCCATATTTTGTTTTCTAAATCTCCTTTTTTACAAAACTGTAGTCTACCTCATTACTTGTGAGGTCAATGTAAACAAGTGCTGAGTGTCTGTTTGGGTGTCTGTGTCTGAGTGTGTTTCTTTGCGTGTTCTGCTAGAGTGTCTATATGTGAATCCTTATGTTTGAGTGTGAGTGTGTGTTTCAGTGTATGAATGTGTCTGTGTGTTTGTATGTTACTACCTTTACAACATTTCCAAGTTTAAATAGACACTTAAGAATAAAGTGCATATACGTTTTACTCACTTGGTCAAAAATTGCACATGTCAAAGGAGGGGGGGGGGGGCCTTGATCAATGGTTAAGTCAGGGGCCCCAAAATTTCTAGTGGCGGCCCTGCAGTGCGTATCCATAGTATTCGTTCGGCACACTCCCTCCTCAAAATTCCGTCACAAATAGGAGGGGCATTTGCTGAATATTATTTTAACCTGTATAATATAGATAGACCTGAGAAGCCCCAGGCAACCTCCTTAGACAATATGCACTTATTTTTAGATTCCCTAAAGCTGTCCTTTCTACCCAGGCTTACTTACTTATTTCGATGTCTTCCCATTAGGATCCATAAGCATATACTTCTACAGTTTCAAAGCGAACTGACGAAATATATCTGGCAAGGTAAGCCCCCTAGAGTGGCGTATAAAATACTTCAACTCCCTAAAACTTCAGGAGGTATAGCGTCCCCTTCTGTACTTCGGTACTTTGAGGGAGCGATGCTCACCCATGTTGCACAATGGGGAGTCAAACTCTCACAATCCAAACAGAGATCAATCGAGCAGGCTTCCTTGCCCTATAACGTTCACCTTCGAGACCTAGTTTGGACCCCCCCCACACTGCCTTAGGGAATTAGACTTGATTAATCTGGTGGTTCGTGAGTGTTTAGATATGTGGGACAAGCTTCGGCGTTATGCCCATATAGCCCCGCATCCCTCTCCTATAACTTCTATCGCTGGCCTCCTTTTGGGATTATAGGACACTCACCCGTATAAATGGGCTCAACTAGGAGTCAATCAGGTCTCGGACCTTTGGTCCTCTTCCCCTCAGGGCTCATTTAAACTTCTTACCCAGCTTGACCCTGGACCCCTAATCCCATCATTCTTATCTTTTATATTCCATAGAATCAAAAGTTTTCTACTTAATTGGGGGTTCAAGCCGGGCTTGACTCGCCCGCTGACCCCCTGGGAAACTGGCTGGATCCAAGGTGATAGGCTTTGTAGACCATTATCCCTACATTATTTGTTACTCAGAGACACCCCTTTCTCCGAAACCCCTGCTCACCTGCAGCGCTGGGAGTCTCTCCTGGGCACCCCAGTTTCCCCCCACACTTGGGAACATACCCTAGAACTTACTCAGAAGGCTATCCACTGTGCTACACTATACGAAACCTTTTACAAACTTCTATCCCATTGGTACTACGTCCCAACTAGGTTGGCCAAAATGTTCCCGAGTGCGTCATCTGAATGTTGGAGGGGTTGTGGTCAGAAGCGCAGCACGATGCACATCTGGTGGGAGTGCCCTAAGATCCAGCCCCTATGGAGCACATGTTTCCTGGCTTTGCCCAGGATGGGAATACCCCTCCCTAAATCATCTTCCACGGCCCTGCTACATATAGGTGTACATACTTTACCGAAGCACCACTCCTTTATATGTATTTACCTTTTCACGACTGTTAAAAATGCTATAGCCTGTGCATGGAAAAAGGAGTCCCCCCCCCTACCTGGGCTGGAATATGTAACACCATGGCATATATATATACCATGGAGAAAGATATATTTCTCTTGTTAAGTGTGTTCAGTCCACGGGTCATCCATTCCTTATGGGATATATTCTCCTTCCCAACAGGAAGTTGCAAGAGGATCACCCAAGCAGAGCTGCTATATAGCTCCACCCCTCACATGTCATACCCAGTCATTCTCTTGCAAGTCTCAACAAAGGAGGTTGTGGGAGGAGACAGGAGTAACATTCTTCAATCAAAAGTTTATTATTTTAAAATAGCACCAGAGTGTGCTGTTTGTTCTCTCAGGCAGTATTTAGAAGAAGAATCTGCCTGCGTTTTTTCTATGATCTTAGCAGACGTAACTAAGAT
Source organism: Bombina bombina (assembly GCF_027579735.1). Taxonomy (NCBI): domain Eukaryota; kingdom Metazoa; phylum Chordata; class Amphibia; order Anura; family Bombinatoridae; genus Bombina; species Bombina bombina. The sequence goes on along the minus strand of NC_069506.1, from coordinate 263,481,938 downwards.
CCACTGGCTGTTCTCGCACATTCTGAGGAGTGGGGTAACTTCAGAGAAGGGAATTATCATGCGGGGTCCCCCGCAAATGAGGTATGTGCAGTAAAATATTTTCTAGGAATGGAATTGACTATGAAAACACTGCTGTTACCCATATGACGTAAGTACAGCCTTTAATGCAGTAGTAGCGACTGGTATCAGGCTGATAAATGTATGCGCAGTTGAGTTATTTTCTAGGGACTAGAATTTAACTTTAAATACTGTTAGTACTGAAATAAATGTATGAGCCTTAACTGCAGTAGAAGCGACTGGTAGCAGGCTTAGTGATAACTTTGCATAACACTGGAAAGTTGTTTTTTAAAACGTTTACTGGCATGTTATTCGTTTTGTGAGGTACTTTGGTGATAAATCTTTTTGGGCATGATTTTTTTCCACATGGCTAACGTATGCATAGACACCGTTATATCAGGTCTCCCACTGTTGTGATATGAGTGGGAGGGACCTTTTTTAGCGCCTTGTTGCGCAGTTAAAATTCTAGCACAGTCTTCCTGCTTCTTCCTCTTTGATCCAGAGAGCTCAGGGGTCTTCAAAATTCATTTTTGAGGGAGGTAATCAGTCACAGCAGACCTGTGACAGTGTGTTTGACTGTGAGAAAAGCGTTAAATCTTAAATTGATTATCCGTTTTGGGTATTGAGGGGTTAATCATCCTTTTGCTAATGGGTGCAATCCTCTGCTAATTTCATACATTTACTGTTTAAAATTGGTTGCTATAACCGTATTAGTTTTTTTGTGTTTTTAAAAGCGCTGCAGCGTTTTTTATATTGCTTGTAAACTTATTGAAAGAAATTTCCAAGCTTGATAGCTTCATTGCTAGTCTGTTTAAACATGTCTGACACAGATGAATCTGCTTGCTCATTATGTTTAAAGGCCAATGTGGAGCCCAATAGAAATATGTGTACCAATTGTATTGATGTTACTTTAAATAAAAGTCTGTCTTTACCGGTAAAGAAATTTATCACCAGACAACGAGGGGGAAGTTATGCCGCCTAACTCTCCTCACGTGTCAGTACCTTCGCCTCCCGCTCAGGAGGTACGTGAGATTGTGGCGCCAAGCACATCAAGGCACTTACAAATCACTTTACAAGATATGGCTAATGTTATGAAAGAAGTATTATCTAATTTGCCTGAGTTAAGAGGCAAGCGCGATAGCTCTGGGTTAAGGACAGAGCGCGCTGATGATATGAGGGCATGTCTGACACTGCGTCACAATTTGCAGAACATGAGGACGGAGAGCTTCATTCTGTGGGTGACGGATCTGATCCAGGGAGACCGGATTCAGAAATATCAAATTTTAAATTTAAGCTTGAGAACCTCCGTGTATTACTAGGGGAGGTATTAGCGGCTCTGAATGATTGCGACACGGTTGCAATCCCAGAGAAATTATGTAGGCTGGATAAATACTATGCAGGTACCGATGTGTACTGACGTTTTTTCCTATACCTAAAAGGCTTACAGAGATTATTAACAAGGAGTGGGATAAACCCGGTGTGCCTTTTTCCCCTCCTCCGATATTTAGAAAAATGTTCCCAATAGACGCCACCACACGAGACCTTATGGCAGACGGTCCCTAAGGTGGAGGGAGCAGTTTCTACTTTAGCCAAGCGTACCACTATTCCGGTGGAGGATAGTTGTGCTTTCTCAGATCCAATGGATAAAAATTAGAAGGTTACCTTAAGAAAATGTTTGTTCAACAAGGTTTTATATTACAGCCCCTTGCGTGCATTGCGCCCGTCACTGCTGCAGCGGCTTTCTGGTTTGAGTCTCTGGAAGAGGCTATTCGCACAGCACCATTGGATGAGACTTTGAACAAGCTTAAAGCCCTTAAGCTAGCTAATGCATTTGTTTCGGATGCCGTTGTGCATTTAACCAAACTAACGGCTAAGAACTCCGGATTCGCCATTCAGGCGCGCAGAGCGCTATGGCTTAAATCCTGGTCAGCAGATGTAACTTCTAAATCTAAATTGCTTAATATTCCTTTCAAACGGCAAACCTTATTCGGGCCCGGCTTGAAGGAGATTATTGCTGACATTACTGGAGGTAAGGGTCACACCCTTCCTCAGGACAGGGCCAAATCAAAGGCCAAACAGTCTAGTTTTCGTGCCTTTCATAATTTCAAGGCAGGAGCAGCATCAACTTCCTCCGCTCCAAAACAGGAAGGAACTGCTGCTCGTTACAGACAGGGATGGAAAAGCAACCAGTCCTGGAACAAGGGCAAGCAGGCCAGAAAGCCTACTTCTGCCCCTAAGACAGCATGAAGAGAGGGCCCCCTATCCGGAAACGGATCTAGTGGGGGCAGACTTTCTCTCTTCGCCCAGGCTTGGGCAAGAGATGTCCAGGATCAAAGCTTCTCCTCCACAAGGGAGATTTCATCTTTCAAGGTTATCAGCAAACCAAATAAAGAAAGAGGCTTTTCTTCACTGTGTACAAGACCTCCTAGTAATGGGGGTGATCCCCCCAGTTCCGCGGATGGAACAAGGGCAAGGATTTTACTCAAATCTGTTTGTGGTTCCCAAGAAAGAGGGAACCTTCAGACCAATCTTGGACCTAAAAATCTTAAACAAATTCCTAAGAGTTCCATCATTCAAAATGGAGACTATTCGAACCATCCTACCCATGATCCAAGAGGGTCAGTATATGACCACAGTGGACGTAAAGGATGCCTACCTTCACATACCGATTCACAAAGATCATTATCGGTACCTAAGGTTTGCCTTTCTAGACAGGCATTACCAGTTTGTAGCTCTTCCCTTCGGGTTAGCTACGGCCCCGAGAATTTTTACAAAGGTTCTGGGCTCGCTTCTGGCGGTACTAAGACCACAAGGCATAGCGGTGGCTCCGTACTTAGAAGACATTCTGATACAAGCGTCAAGTTTTCAAAATGCAAAGTCTCATACAGAGATAGTTCTAGCATTTCTGAGGTCGCATGGGTGGAAAGTGAACATGGAAAAGAGTTCTCTGTTACCACTCACAAGGGTTCCCTTTCTAGGGACTCTTATAGATTCTGTAGAGATGAAGATTTACCTGACGGAGTCCAGGTTATCAAAAATCCTAAATGCTTGCTGTGTCCTTCATTCCATTCCAAGCCCATCAGTAGCTCAGTGCATGGAAGTAATCGGCTTAATGGTCGCGGCAATGGACATAGTGCCATTTGCGCGCCTGCATCTCAGACCGCTGCAATTATGCATGCTGAGTCAGTGGAATGGGGATTACTCAGATCTGTCCCCTTTACTAAATCTGGACCAGGAGACCAGAGATTCTCTTCTCTGGTGGTTGTCTCGGATTCATCTGTCCAAGGGAATCACTTTTCGCAGACCAGATTGGACGATTGTAACAACAGATGCCAGCCTTCTAGGCTGGGGCGCAGTCTGGAATTCCCTGAAGGCTCAGGGATCATGGACTCAGGAGGAGAAACTCCTTCCAATAAACATTCTGGAATTAAGAGCGATATTCAATGCTCTTCTAGCTTGGCCTCAGTTAGCAACACTGAGGTTCATCAGATTTCAGTCGGACAACATCACGACTGTGGCTTACATCAATCATCAAGGGGGAACCAGGAGTTCCCTAGCGATGTTAGAAGTCTCAAAGATAATTCGCTGGGCAGAGTCTCACTCTTGCCATCTGTCAGCGATCTACATCCCAGGCGTGGAGAACTGGGAGGCGGACTTTCTAAGCCGCCAGACCTTTCACCCGGGGGAGTGGGAACTTCACCCGGAGGTATTTGCTCAACTGATTCTTCGTTGGGGCAAACCGGAACTGGATCTCATGGCTTCTCGCCAGAACGCCAAGCTTCCTTGTTACGGATCCAGATCCAGGGACCCGGGAGCGGTGCTGGTAGATGCACTAGCAGCCCCTTGGGTTTTCAACATGGCTTATGTGTTCCCACCGTTCCCGTTGCTGCCTCGTCTGATTGCCAGGATCAAACAGGAGAGAGCATCGGTGATTCTGATAGCGCCTGCGTGGCCACGCAGGACCTGGTATGCAGACCTAATGGACATGTCGTCCTGTCCATCATGGTCTCTGCCTCTGAGGCAGGACCTTCTACTTCAGGGTCCTTTCAACCATCCAAGCCTAATTTCTCTGAGGCTGACTGCATGGAGATTGAACGCTTGATTCTATCAAAGCGTGGTTTCTCGGAGTCGGTTATTGATTCATTGATACAGGCTCGGAAACCGGTTACCAGAAAAATTTACCATAAGATATGGCGTAAATATTTACATTGGTGTGAATCCAAGAGTTACTCATGGAGTAAGGTTAGGATTCCTAGGATATTGTCTTTTCTACAAGAGGGTTTAGAAAAGGGTTTATCCGCTAGTTCGTTAAAGGGACAGATTTCTGCTCTGTCTATTCTTTTTCACAAACGTCTGGCAGAGAACCCAGACGTCCAGGCTTTTTGTCAGGCTTTGGCTAGGATTAAGCCTGTGTTTAAAACTGTTGCTCCCCCGTGGAGCTTAAACTTGGTTCTTAAAGTTCTTCAGGGTGTTCCGTTTGAACCCCTTCATTCCATTGACATTAAGCTTTTATCTTGGAAAGTTCTGTTTTTGATGGCTATTTCCTCAGCTCGGAGAGTCTCTGAGTTATCTGCCTTACATTGTGACTCTCCTTATCTGATTTTTCATTCAGACACGGTAGTTTTGCGTACTAAACCTGGGTTTTTACCTAAGGTTGTTTCTACTAGGAATATCAATCAGGAGATTGTTGTTCCATCATTATGTCCTAACCCTTCTTCAAAGAAGGAACGTCTTTTGCATAATCTGGACGTAGTCCGTGCCCTGAAGTTCTACTTACAGGCAACTAAGGATTTTCGGTAAACTTCTTCTCTGTTTGTCGTTTATTCTGGACAGAGGAGAGGTCAAAAGGCTTCGGCCACCTCTCTCTCTTTTTGGCTTTGTAGCGTAATACGTTTAGCCTATGAGACTGCTGGACAGCAGCCCCCTGAAAGAATTACAGCTCATTCCACTAGAGCTGTGGCTTCCACCTGGGCCTTTAAGAATGAGGCCTCTGTTGAACAGATTTGCAAGGCTGCAACTTGGTCTTCACTTCATACCTTTTCACTTCATACCTTTTCAAAATTTTACAAATTTGACACTTTTGCTTCTTCGGAGGCTGTTTTTGGGAGAAAGGTTCTACAGGCAGTGGTTCCTTCTGTTTAATGTTCCTGCCTTGTCCCTCCCATCATCCGTGTACTTTAGCTTTGGTATTGGTATCCCATAAGTAATGGATGACCCGTGGACTGAACACACTTAACAAGAGAAAACATAATTTATGCTTACCTGATAAATTTATTTCTCTTGTAGTGTGTTCAGTCCACGGCCCGCCCTGTCTTTTTTTTTTTGAGGCAGTTCTAAATTTTAATTAAAACTCCAGTCACCACTGCAACCTATAGTTTCTCCTTTCTCGTCTTGTTTCGGTCGAATGACTGGATATGACATGTGAGGGGTGGAGCTATATAGCAGCTCTGCTTGGGTGATCCTCTTGCAACTTCCTGTTGGGAAGGAGAATATATGCCATAAGTAATGGATGACCCGTGGACTGAACACACTACAAGAGAAATAAATTTATCAGGTAAGCATACATTATGTTTTAATAAACTTGACAAAACAGACCTTTTCAAACTTTTGTGGGCGGACTGGAAAGATACCTATGACATAGAGTGGAGACCCAACATTCTGACCTCCGACTGAGCCCAGTGATGTAGAGGGTTGACGAGACTTACATTTGAGCCCTGCATGAGAGTTAAAAATCATTCCTATTCCCCCCCTTGAATCAATAAAATAAGAAATGTGGGGGCCCACGAGTCCCTTTTGTACTTCATTATTGTGTACAAAGTCTTTATATTTCCTTGAAAAGATGTTGGCTTGAAAAATATTGACTTGATTTGTTATAGATATTATTTTCTACTGATATGTCAAACACCCGGGTCTCTTGACCTTACATGTAATCAGAGGGTTTTCTTTGATATTTATTTTCGTTATTCTTCTATAACTTTTGTTGAATGATCAATAAAGCTTTTGAAAACTTAAAAAAAAAAATTAATAATTGAAAATACATTATTTTTGTATTATGGTTGGTGTTTTCTCCATTTTAAGGGCACACCTACAAAGTACAACGGTCTTAAAACCACTCCAACACAAAAATAACGATTTTGATATGAAGAGGTTAACAACTGGTACATTTTCTATTAAGATAAATAACAACTGAAACTATCAGGGTAAGATCTCAATGTACACTTTATCAGTCTGATCCCACATAAGAAAGACAATCCAACCCCAAAAGATTAGGCAATTCCATCCTATGGGAGTTTAGGAGTGTACGCATTTAAGCATCTGCCAGCAGTGTTTGCAACAATGTTTATTACAATGTTATACACAGTTGTAAACACAGATGCCATAGATTGCTAAAGACATATGCACAATCCTAAAATCCTCTCAACCTACCTAGGTTTACTCTTCAACAAAGGATACCAAGGGAACAAAGCAAACTGATTATCTCTAAACCTAACCTCAATCTTCCCATAGTAAAAAAACTTCCCCCAATAAACCCTAACTGAGACCCCCACTACAATTGTTCCTAACTGTACTGGTTTCCACCGCTATAAACCTAAACTGCACCGACCCACCACCACAGTTTACCAAAAACCTGCACTTGCCTAATCCCACTACATAACCCAGGCACCATTTACAACACTGACCACACTAGCCTACCCCAAATCCTTGCAAGACCCCCCAACATTTTTGTTCCATGTAGTATTTTTATTCAGTCTTTTCTGACCACACCAATATGGTCCCTGCCATTCCTTTTCCTTTCAAAGCAAAGGGAGAAGAAAAAATTTGGCCTTGAAATGGCTCTTTGAGGACTAGGTACAAATGTATGTACTATGCAGGGTGGTCCTGATATGAGAGTGATGTGTTATACATTTATTTAATGTTAAGTGTGGTTTTATTGCACACTTGGAGGCCTATTTATCAAGCCGTAAATACGCTGGAATTCTGCAGCGTAATTGTGGAGAGCCTGATTCCCCTTAGTTATCAAAGCCTACAAACCGGCAAAAGTTGAAATCTGTGACGTAACATGCGATCCGCCGGTCTCAGTCCGACACAGATTGATGCTTACGTCATTACAGATGTTCCGAATGCAAATTCTGACTACTTTTGCTAGTTAACAAATATCTAACAGGTACGCTCGCCACTAATCCGGCCCAGCATACCTGGTTTTCAATCCGCCTCCCTGGAGGCGGCGGATGCCATAGGAATCAATGGGAGTCTGAAAGCAGCAAAAGCTCATGTTCGCTGCTGCCCGATATCCCATTGATTTCTATGGGAGAATAAAAGTTATATTTACACCGAACACCCTAACATGTACCCCGAGTCTAAACACCCCTAATCTGCCGTCCCTCCACCGCCGCCACCTACATTATACTTATTAACCCCTAATCTGCTGCCCCGACACCGCCGCCACCTACATTATACTTATTAGCCCCTAATCTGCCGTCCCTCCACCGCCGCCACCTACATTATACTTATTAACCCCTAATCTGCTGCCCCTCCACCGCCGCCACCTACATTATACTTATTAGCCCCTAATCTGCCGCCCCGACACCGCCGCCACCTACATTATACTTATTAACCCCTAATCTGCCGCTCCCGACACCGCCGCCACCTATATAAATTTATTAACCCCTATCCCGCCGCTCCCGGAGCCCACCGCAACTAAATAACTGTATTAACCCCTAAACCCCTGGCCTCCCACATCAGTACCATTTACTAAACCTATTACCCCTAAACCGCCAGCCCCCCCATCGCCATAAACTAAATTAAACTATTAACCCCTAAACCTAACAACCCGCTAACTTTATATTAAATATTAACTCATCCCTATCTTATAATAAATTTAAACTTACCTTTAGATTTAAATTAAACTATATTAAACTAATAATTAACCTACCCTAACTATTAGACTAAAATTACATTAAACTATATTAAACTAATAATTAACCTACCCTAACTATTAGACTAAAATTACATTAAACTACAAATTAAATTAACTATATTATATATTTAAACACCTAACCCTACTCAAATAATTTACATCTACAATAAAAAAATTACAAAGTTAAAAAAAATAACAACTAAGTTACACAAAATAAAAAAGAAATTATCAAAGATTTAAACTAATTACACCTAATCTAAGAGCCCTATGAAAATAAAAAAGCCCCCCCCAAAATAAAAAAAACCTAGCCTACAATAAACTACAAATAGCCCTTAAAAGGGCCTTTTTCGGGGCATTGCCCCAAAGAAATCAGCTCTTTTACCACCCACACAACCAACCCCCCCCAAATAAAACCCTAACTAAAAAAACCTAAGCTCCCCATTGCCCTGAAAAGGGCATTTGGATGGGCATTGCCCTTAAAAGGGCATTTAGCTCTATTGCAGCCCAAACCCCTAATCTAAAAATAAAACCCACCCAATAAACCCTTAAAAAATCCTAACACTAACCCCTGAAGATCCACTTACAGTTTTGAAGATCCAACAACCATCCTCCAAGAAGCCGGCAGAAGTCTTCATCCAAGCGGCCAAAGTCTTCATCCAAGCCAGCAGAGTCTACACCCAGACGGCATCTTCTATCTTCATACATCCGGCGCGGAGCGGATCCATCTTCAAGACATCCGACGCGGAGCATCCTCTTCGTTCAACGTCTTCTTCCTGAATGAATGTTCCTTTAAATGACATCACCCAAGATGGCGTCCCTTAGATTCCGATTGGTTGATAGAATTCTATCAGACAATCGGAATTAAGGTTGAAAAAATCCTATTGGCTGTTGCAATCAGCCAATAGGATTGAGCTTTCATCCTATTGGCTGATCCAATCAGCTAATAGAATGCGAGCTCAATCCTATTGGCTGATTGGATCAGCCAATAGGATTAAAGTTCAATCCTATTGGCTGATTGTAACAGCCAATAGGATTTTTTTCAACCTTAATTCCGATTGGCTGATAGAATTCTATCAGCCAATCGGAATCTAAGGGATGCCATCTTGGATGACATCATTTAAAGGAACATTCATTCGGGAAGAAGACGTCGAATGAAGAGGATGCTCCGCGTCTGATGTCTTGAAGATGGAGCCACTCCGCACCGGATGGATGAAGATAGAAGATGCCGTCTGGGTGAAGACTTCTTCGGTCTTGGATGAAGACTTCGGCCGCTTGGATGAAGACTTCTGCAGGCTTCTTAGAGGATGGATGTCGGATCTTCAAAACTGTAAGTGGATCTTCAGGGGTTAGTGTTAGGATTTTTTAAGGGTTTATTGGGTGGGTTTTATTTTTAGATTAGGGGTTTGGGCTGCAATAGAGCTAAATGCTCTTTTAAGGGCAATGCCCATCCAAATGCCCTTTTCAGGGCAATGGGGAGCTTAGGTTTTGTTAGTTAGGGTTTTATTTGGGGGGGTTGGTTGTGTGGGTGGTGGGTTTTACTGTTGGGGGGTTGTTTGTATTTTTTTTTGCAGGTAAAAGAGCTGATTTCTTTGGGCCAATGCCCCGCAAAAGGCCCTTTTAAGGGCTATTTGTAGTTTATTGTAGGCTAGGGTTTTCTATTTTTGGGGGGGCTTTTTTATTTTCATAGGGCTCTTAGATTATTATTTTAATATAGTTTAATTTAAATCTAAAGGTAAGTTTAAATTTATTATAAGATAGGGATGAGTTAATATTTAATATAAAGTTAGCGGGTTGTTAGGTTTAGGGGTTAATAGTTTAATTTAGTTTATGGCGATGTGGGGGGCTGGCGGTTTAGGGGTTAATAGGTTTAGTAATGGTAGTGATGTGGGAGGCCAGGGGTTTAGGGGTTAATACATTTATTTTGTTACGGTGGGCTCCGGGAGCAGTGGGATAGGGGTTAATTACATAATGTAGGTGGCGGTGGTGTAGGGGCCGGCAGAATAGGGTTTAATAACAATGTAGGGGGCGGCGGTGTAGGGGGCGGCAGATTAGGGGTTAAGAACATAATGTAGGTGTCGGTGGGGTCCGGGAGCGGCGAGATAGGGGTTAATAACTTTATTAGAGTTGCGGCGGGGTCTGGGAGCGGCGGGATAGAGGTTAAACAGTTTAGTATAGTGACGATGTTTTAGGGGTTAATAACATAATGTAGGTGGCGGCAGATTAGGGGTTAAGAACATAATGTAGGTGGCGGTGGGGTCCGGGAGCGGCGGGATAGGGGTTAATAACTTTATTAGAGTTGCGGCGGGGTCCGGGAGCGGCGGGATAGGGGTTAAACAGTTTAGTATAGTGACGGTGTTTAGTGACAGTATACAAATAAAGCTGTGAAAAAGCCAAATAGCAGCGAGATCGATGATTGTTAGTTAACAACAGTCCGCTGCTCATCGCCCCGTACTTGGTGCGCGGCTTTTTGACAGCTTTTTTGTTAAATATGGAGATTGTATTCAGGTCCGCGGCCGCGATGTTAGGCGATGTCAGGCAAGCGTATTGGTGCCGTCGAATGCAGCACAGTTGACGGATTGATAAGTAGGCCTCTTGATGTTAATGGGTCATTAATGAATCTGGATCATTTAAAGGCAAGGGTGGGAAGAAAACGCCATTCTAAATCTGAGATAGCATTGTCTGTAAGGCCTCTCTACCAAATAGTGGTACAATTTAGTAAATGTATGCAAGGAGGACTGTGTAGTGGTATTCTTCCGCTGTTCCACTGAAATGTCATGATGACCTGCCAAAGGAAGTGGAAAGCACAACTGTAGAATGAGGGAATTATTTAGCTACAGAAACTTTCTGGCACTTTACTTCACAATTTCATTATTAGCTTTCACATTTTATTTGAGAAATCTATATAACATCTAACATCATCTATATAAGAACTAAATATATCAGGACCCTCTGTCTATTGAGTCATATTTAACTGCAAACAACAAGTGCCCAACAAAAATGACTATAAAGTGCATTTATCTGTAGCAGGGGCATGGAACAAGGCATTTAGGAGCAGCAGGAAGCCCAGAGTTTTGGTGAATTCATCTGGAAACTGTCACGCTGCCTCTCTGCTCTGCTGTTGTCACGCCACGCTGCTCTAGCCGTTGCTAGGGGTGTGGCGTCTCCTCCCCTGCTCGTTGCCGCATGCATTGTTGTGTCGGGTCCGGATGCGTGCGGCGCTGACAACATTGCCGCACACTCCTATCTCCCTGATGCCAGCCCAGACGCCTGTGGCGCGAATCCTGCGCCTATGTAAGTCCTGTCACAACGATCTATCACTGCCCAAGTATAGGTGTTACTTTGTGTGCTCCTGGGTGTGATAGATTGTTGCTTCAATTAGCCTTTTCGAGTATGAACCCTGCCTGTTTAACCCCTAAATTGCTGGATTGATTACTGCTGCTGAACTCTGCTTGTCTGACTACTCTGCCTGTTTAACCCGTAAAATTGCTGGATTGTTTACTGCTGCTGAACTCTGCTTATCTGACTACTCTGCTTATTAACCCCTGTTGTTCTGGATTGCCTCTTTGTTGCCGAACCCTGCCTGCCTGACCATTCTAGTGGTGTGTCCTTGGATTGCTTTACCATTGCCAAACCCTGCCTGCCTGACCATTCTAGTGGTTTGCCCTTGGACTGCTTTACTGTTGCCAAACCCTGCCTGCCTGACCATTCTAGTGGGTTGCCCTTGGATTGTTTTACTGTTGCCAAGCCCTGCCTGTCTGACCATTCTAGTGATTTGCCTTGGACTGCTCTGCCGTTGCTGCTGTGGACTGTCCTGCCTGTGGTGAGTGCCACCTTCCTCATCTTACTAACTTTCTCTGCTCTGGTATATTCCCTATCATTCCGGCTCGACGCCGGGATAACAAGACTACTGTCCGAGTTTGGTCTGATAGAGGAGTATCCCACAAGCATTACAGCTGTGGCTGTTGCCATGGACACAGGCACTCCTGTTGCTAGGGATACGGCAGTGTAACTGCAGCATGGTTATGACATCATCACCACCCTCCCTGTCTTCCCTATGTAAAGGCCTCAGTCTCTCACATGTGCCCAAGTATAGGTGTTACTTCTTGTGCTCCTGGGTGCTGTATATCTTTTGCTGAATTGCTGTATTGATTCACTGTTGCTGAACTCTGCCTGTTTGACTACTCTGCTTGCCTTAACCCCTGAATTGCTTGACTGCTTGATGATCTCTGCCTGTTTGACTACGCTGTTTGCCTTAAACTCTGTGTTGCTGGATTGCTTAACTGTTGATGAACTCTGCCTGTTTGACTACTCTGCTTGCCTTAACCCCTGAATTGCTGGACTGCTTTACTGTTGGTGAACTCTGACTGACAAGATTGACCTCTTTCTTGGAGCCCCACTTCCTAAAGGGAGGACTTATACACTCTCCAAAGCTGAAACCAAGGCCATGGAGGAGTATATTCAAGAGAACCTAGCTAAAAGTTTTATTTGCCCTTCCTCTTCTCCTGTTGGGACTGGCTTCTTTTTTTGTCAGTAAGAAGGATGGTGGGCTCAGACCCTGTATCGACTACAGAGCCCTAAACAACTTCAGTTTTAAGAATCTCTATCCTATTCCGTTAATCACTGAACTTTATGACTCGCTCCAGAATGCTCGCTACTTCACTAAGTTGGATCTACGTGGGGCATATAATCTTGTTCGTATATTCCCAGGGCATGAATGGAAGACTGCCTTCAACACAAGATCAGGGCATTACGAATACCTTGTAATGCCTTTTGGACTGTGTAATGCCCTTGCTGTCTTCCAGGCATTTGTCAACTATGTCTTCTGTGACCTCCTCAATCGCACTGTCATCGTCTATCTGGATGACATCCTTATTTTCTCCTCCACCCTTGAGGAGCATCATGAACATGTGAGACAGTTACTTCTTCGCCTCAGAGACAATTCCCTGGTAGCCAAACTGGAGAAATGTGAATTTGATTTAGATCCAGTTCCTTGGCTATGTTATCTCGAAGGAGGGTTTTGCCATGGATCCTTCTAAGCTCACCGCAGTCTTGGAATGGCCTCAACCCACCTCAGTAAAGGAACTACAGAGATTATAAAAAAACTTCTCCCAAATAGTTGCTCCCCTCACTGAGTTAACTGAACGGAACAGAGACTGCAAAAACTGGTCTCCCGAAGCCGTCGATGCCTTCTCTCACCTGAAAGGCCTTTTGTTCTGCTCCTGTGCTCCGCCATCCTAATCCTGACCTGCAGTTCACTTTAGAGGTTGACGCCTCCGAGATTGGAGCTGGAGCAGTCCTAACCCAAAGGGATCCTTTATCCTCCAAGTTGCACCCTGTAGCCTTTTTCTCCAAGAGCTTTATTCCTGCAGAGAAGAACTATGACGTGGGTAATCGTGAACTCTTAGCCATTAAGATGGCTCTGACTGAATGGCGTCATTGGCTAGAGGGTACCGTCAATCCCATTCAGATTCTCACTGACCACAAGAATCTGACGTACCTTGAGACTGTTCATAGACTCAATCCTCAACAGGCCAGGTGAGCCTTGTTCTTTCCCGTTTTAACTTTGTGGTCTCCTATCTTCCTGGGACCAAGAATAAAAAGGCTGATGCCCTTTCCCGTTAGTTTCCTCAGTCAAGTGATTCCTCTGACGCTCCTATTGAACACATCTTACCCTCCTCCTGTGTGGTTGCTCAACTTAACACCTCTCTTCTCCAAAGACTGCAACGTGCTTAGTCTAGAAAGCCTCCTGAAGCCCCTGCGGCTCCCGATATCATCTTTGTACCTCTGAACCTACGCACCCCTGTGCTATCCTGGGCTCATAATAGTAAACTTTCAGGACATCTTGGTTTAACAAGAACTTTTAGGCTTCTTTCCAAGCATGTATGGTGGCCTACCATGAAGACCGATGCTCAGGATTATGTGAAAGCCTGCACAACTTGTGCTGCCAATAAGACTCCTCGATCCTTGGCTCCTGGCTTACTCCAACTGTTGTCCATTCCCAAACAACCTTGGACACACATAACAATGGATTTCAATGTGGTCCTCCCTCCTTCTGACCATCATACGGTTATCTGGGTTGTGGTAGATCGATTTTCCAGATTGGCTCATTTTGTACCCTTAAAGAAACTGCCATCTTCAAAAAGAGGTATTGTCTCTTTTTCTGTTACATGTGATGCAACTTCATGGCATTCCAGTGAATATTGTTTCCAACAGAGGTCCACAATTCATCCCTGCCTTTTGGAGAGCCTTTTGCAAGTTTATTGGAACCACTGTTTCCTTGTCATCCGGCTACCATCCTCAGACTAATGGGCTGACTGAGAGAGTGAATCAAGATCTCGAAGCATATCTCAGAACTTTTGTTAATTCTCTCCATACCAACTGGTCTGAGTTGTTGCCCCTAGTTGAGCTGGCAAGGAATACTCATTGGCACTCTTCTCTACGATGTTCTCCATTTCAAGCCGCAGTAGGTTACCAGCCTCGTGTCTTTCCTCTTTCTACTCAGTCCACAGGGGTTCCTGCTGCAGACTGACACATTACTAACCTCACTACTCATTGGCAACGTATTCGCTCTCAGTTACGTTCAACTGTCTCCAGATACAAGAGGTTTGCTGATCATCATAGAGCTTCTGTTTGTGCCTTTTTGGTAGGTGACCGTGTTTGGGTCTCTACTCGACATATTCATCTACGTCAAGGTTTATCAGCCCCTACAAGGTCCTTAAAATACTTTCTCCTGTTGCCTACAAAGTGGCCTTGCCCAGAACCCAGCACATACGCCCTGTCTTCCACATCTCGTTACTCAAGCCTTACATCAAGACCAGATATACTCAGCTCTGACCATCTCCTCCCCCACTCCTGATTCATGGTGACCCTGAGTATGCGGTTGCTAAGATCCTGGACTCCAGATACAGACGCAGGCAACTAAAGTACCTTGTACACTGGAAGGGCTACTCCGTGGCAGATCATTCCTGGGTTTCTGCCTGTGATGTGCATGCTCCATTTTTGTTCTCCAGATTTCATGCTGCACATCCCACCAAGCCTATGTAGGGTCCTGGCGGTACCCTTTGAGAAGGGGGCTCTGTCACGCTGCTCCTCTGCTCTGCTGTGGCCGTTGCCACGGACACAGGGACTCCTGTTGCTAGAGATATGGCAGTGTAACTGCAACACGGTGATGACATCACCTGTCTTCCCTATGTAAAGGCCTCAGTCTCTTTCACATGTGCCCAAGTATAGGTGTTACTTCTTGTGCTCCTGGGTGCTGTATATCTGTTGCTGAATTGCTGTATTGATTCACTGTTGCTGAACCCTGCCTGTTTGACTACTCTGCTTGCCTTAACCCATGAAATGCTGGACTGCTTAACTGTTGATGAACTCTGCCTGTTTGACTACGCTGTTTGCCTTAAACTCTGCATTGCTGGATTGCTTAACTGTTGATGAACTCTGCCTGTTTGACTACTCTGCTTGCCTTTACCCCTGAATTGCTGGACTGCTTTACTGTTGGTGAACTCTGACTGTTTGACTACTCTGCTTGCATTAACCTCAGCATTGCTGGATTGCTTAACTGTTGATGAACTCTGCCAGCCTGACCATTCTATTGGTTTACCCCTGAACTGTTATACTGCTGGATATCCTTTTGTTGTTGACTCCTGCCTGTTCCCGGTCCTTCTATTGGTTTACCCCTGAACTGCCATACTGCTGGATTACCTTCCTGTTGCTGCTGAGTACGGCCCAGCCTGCTGTGAGTACTGCTTACCTAATTTTACAAACTCTCTCTCTGCTCTGGGATATTTCCTATCATTCCACTTGACGCCAGGATAAGAAGACTACTGGCCAAGTTTGGTCTGATAGTGGAATATCACATGAGCATTACAGAAATACATATCACAAGGGCATATTTTGGCGTAGGCAAACAAGGCACTTTCCTAGGATGTGTATGTGTATAGCTCTGTGTGTGTATGTGTCTGTGTGTGCATGTGTGTGTGTGCGTGCATGTATGCGTGCAAACATTTATTTTGGGAAAGCTATACAAAAAAAAATCACATTACTCCCTGACCAAAAAGGCCTAAAACCTTGGAAGGGGGCAACAGAATTCTGAGTGCCTAGAGCAGCACAAAACCTAAATATGCTGCTGAGATTGCAGTTAGTTATTTTATGGCATATAATGCTGAAAACATTGTGCCAAAATAATGTTATCACATTAACCAGAGCATTATGCTGTAGAAATGGACTTACAATACAATACAATGTACAATTGCTATTAAAGTATTTTTCAGTGCAAAAAAAGTTCCAAACAATATATTTATCTTGATCACAACATGAAGAGGCTAAAACAGGGAATGCTGGACTCATATCTATAGAGACCTATTATTGCCGCGTTTACTCATAGAACCCAATGAATATCCAAAGCAGGACTGGACCATGTAGCTAAGTACAAAGTGAACTAAACAGCAAATAGCCAAAATGATCGCCAAACTGGAGAAACCATCCAACCTGCTTCTGCAAGATCACACTGTATAAATGAGCATAACTTTCAGTAAATTCCCCCTAAGGCTCAGCCACAGACCATAAGTCCACTGAGGAAACCGGAGGGATAAACTTGTCAAGTGTATGGGGCATTTTGGGACCATGACACAGCAGTCGTGTGGTGGCTGTAACCTTACAGTAGAGAGCATACTGTACACAGAAGAGTGAAGCCTTCTGTCATCATCTATGTGAGTCTTCAAATTCAAATCAGCCAATAGAATAAGAGCTACTGAAATCCTATTGGCTGTTCAAATCAGCAATAGGATTTCAGTAGCTGTCATCCTATTGGCTGAATTGAATTTGAAGACTCAAATCAGCCAAAAGGAATGCAAGGTCCCCCCATATTTAAACGCGTACCTTTGAATTCAATCTTCAATGTGCGGCGGTGATTGTACGAAGAGGATCTCCACGCTCCATGGCTCAGCGGTCGCCGGGCCTTCAGTTCCGCTGTCACCGATCTTCAGTGCCACGCTCTGCACCGGCTTGCTCCTGGGAGAAGATAGAAGATATCGCCGCTTGGAAGAAGACTTCACCGCCGGATTTCAGGAACCGTAAGTACCTATCTGGGGGTTAGACTCGCAGCATTTATATACACGCAGCATTTATATGCGGTGCAGTATATGTGATACTAAAACCGCGTAAAAACCGGCATCGCCATATGTAATCTTGCCCTTGATCGTTTTCTTATTGCATTTTTGTGTCCCTATAAAAAAGTCTCTTTTACCAGTACAGAAAGGACAGCAGGAAGTGCTTGTGCAGTGAGTAGATTAACACGTATCTTGAAATATTTGCTGCAGCCGTTTTGTGAGAAAGGTGAGAAGTTGTAACATTTTGTCATAAACTGACTTGTTGTGTTATTTTAAAAATAACCATAATGTGTAATAAATCCCATATCCTGATTAGCCAAAGAAGGCAGTGAGCATTGTTATGCAATTAATTTGCCACACTCTCTTTAACAGCTTTTTTTTTCAGTTGAGATATTTTTTGTGTATACCAGACAGCATTAAAGGGACATGATATTGTATTAATAATGCAATGCCTGAATAGCCCTTGTCAGTTATATAATTACCAATTGCAAAGCGGTTAAACACATAATTAAAGTACTCCCTTGCCACACTTTAGCATGACCAGGCTTGTGAGCCAATCAGAAGAGACATATGTATGTTTCTGTCATTCACTCTGTGTCCTGCTCCGGACTGGGCTGGCAACACTCCTGGTGTTTAAGCTTAAAGTGCCATTATAGTGGAAAAATTAAATGCTCTAATTCATTAGTGCATATAATTTTATGACTAGCAATCCTGCAATGCTATGTGTTTAACCTCCACAATTTTTCCATTATAATCTCCGTTTAACTATGTGTTTAACCCCATTGCAGGGAATAAACACATTTATCATTTAATAGTTACTAATATATGTAATTTGAATATAGAGCTTTTCTCCCCAAGAGGGCTCAAAGCACTTAGCTCAAGGCTATGGCTTAAAACTAGTAATCAGAAATTTATGAGGAATAGCTATTATCATGCAACTTAAAGGGACAGTCAAGTCCAAAAAAACCTTTCATGTTCAAAATAGGGCATGTAATTTTAAACAACTTTCCAATTTACTTTTATCACCAATTTTGCTTTGTTCTCTTGGTATTCTTAGTTGAAAGCTAAACCTAGGAGGTTCAAATGCTAATTTCTTAGACCTTGAAGGCCGCCTATAATCTAAATGCATTTTGATAGTTTTTCACCACTAAAGGGCATTAGTTCACGTGTTTCATATAGATAACATTGAGCTCATGCACGTGAATTTACCATGGAGACAGCTCTGATTGGCTAAAATGCAAGTCTGTCAAAAGAACTGAAATAAGGGGACAGTCTGCAGAGGCTTAGGTACAAGGTAATTACAGAGGTAAAACGTGTATAATTATAACTGTGTTAGTTATGCAAAACTGGGGAATTGGTAACTAAGGGATTATCAGTTTATTAACCTCTGGAAGACCGAGCTGGTGCTGCTGGGATTTGAACCTACAACCTTGTACAAGCACTGCAGATAGAGAATTAAAGGGGCATGAAGCCTCATTTTTTTTATTTCATGATTCTGATAGAGCATGCAATTTTATATAACTTTCCAATTAATTCCTATTATCTAATTTCTTTAGTTCATTTTGTATCCTTTGTTGAAAGGTATACCTAGTTAGGCTCAGAAGCTACTGATTGGTGGTGGCACATATATGCCTCTTGTCACTGGTTTTCAGCTAGCTCCCAGTAGAGAATTGCTGCTCCTTCAACAAAGAATACCAAGAGAATGAAGCAAATGAGATAATAGTAGTAAATTGGAAAGTTTTATTTTTTAAGTGATATCAGGAACATTTTGGGTTTCATTTCTCTTTAACAATCATCTATAAATGATGCAGCAATCTTATTGGCTATTTCAGCACATTAGATTACTACTTTATAGTCCATCAGCTTTAATAGATTCTTCCACACCTCCAAAGATCACAGAACATCTTTACAAAGATCACCAATTACTTCAAAAGCAAAATAATTTAAAGGGACAGTCTACACAAAAATTGTTATTGTTTAAAAAGATAGACAACACCTTTACCACCCATTCCTCAGCTTTACATAACCAACATCGTTTTATTAATATACTTTATAATATTCAAACCTCTAAATTTCTGCCTGTTACAAAGACTCTATTGACAGCCTCTTAATCAGGGGCGAAACTACAGGGGGTGCAGAGTTTGCAGGTGCGACTGGGACCCTGAGGGTGGGGGCCCAGCTAAAAAAAAATATATATATATATATTTTTTTTTTAAATAAAATGTTTTATTTTTTATTTTTTTTAAATAAAAAACTTTAACCTACCACTGCCTGCACTGATATCATGTGAGTGTGACATGACTACAGGGGTTAGTGTTTCTGTTTTACCCATTGGTGTTTATGTGTGTGTGTATGTGACTGTGTGTGTGTATTTATGCATGTATGTGTGTTTATGTATGTTTGTGGAACCAGCAAATTACAGACCTTGTTACTACAGCATGGGGGGGGCAGGGGGTAAACAGTGTCACTATACAGTACCACTATATACAGTATGGGGGGTGGACCATGTCACTGACTACTGTGGTCACTATATAAAGTACTGGGGCGGGTAGGGTCAGGCCAGCCATCTCACCGGCAGATTACAGACTGTGTCACTTACTCACTATATACAGTACTGGTGGGTTAAACAGTGTCACTATATACAGTAATAGGGGGTCAGACCATCTTACAGACTGTGGGCACTGTGTACCTCCTTTTGCAGGCATGTAATCTGATTCACATTTTTTTCTGTGTTAAATGTAAAAAAAAAAAATATATATGTGTATTAAATTCACCTTTTTTTGGAGGGGGAGGGGTGGTGGGGGGGCCCTGCTTAGATTCTTGCACCTGGGCCCTGTGGTTTCTAGTTACGCCTCTGCTCTTAATCACGTGCTTTTGTATTTGCTTTTCACAACAAGAGAGTGCTAGTTCATGTGGGCCATATAGATAACACTGTGCTCATGCCCAGGGAGTTATTTAAGAGTTAGCACAACACAGCACTTAAAGGGACAGTCAAGTAAAAAAAAACTTTCATGATTTAAATAGGGCATGTCATTTTAAACAACTTTCCAATTTACTTTTATTACCAATTTTGCTTTGTTCGTTTGATATTCTTAGTTGAAAGCTAAATCTAGGAGGTATATGTGCTAATTTCTTAGACCTTGAAGGCCACCTCTAATCTGAAAGCATTTTGACAGTTTTTCACCACTAGAGGGCATTAGTTTATGTGTTTCATATAGATAACATTGAGCTCAGGCAAGTGAAGCTCCTAAGAGCAAGCACTGATTGGCTAAAAATGCAAGTCTGTCAAAAGAACTGAAATAAGGGGGCAGTTTGCAGAGCCATAGATACAAGGTAATCACAGAGGTAAAAAGTATATTATTGTAACTGTGTTGGTTATGCAAAACTGGGGAATGGGTAATAAAGGGATTATCTATCTTTTTAAACAACAAAAATTCTGGTGTTTACTGTCCCTTTAATGCAACTCAATAGATAATAAAT